>NC_142063.1:104909131-105209131 GCF_059756535.1 Pantherophis guttatus
GAAACAGCCATTTGTATGTTAGCAGGGTTATGGGAAAGAGAGAAATAGATGTACAGATTAATTAGTTTTAACCATTCACTCGTGTGTGACTTTTAGCGACTTTATAGGAAAGTGCTCTCTATGTTACCCTGTCCAGCACACCAACTTTCAGTTGTTGGATGTTCATCTTTGAATTAGTTTTGAAGGTATCAAGCCAGCAAGATCTTTGTTTGCCCCATCTTCTTGACCCACTAACCATTCCTAGCATCATTGACTTCTCTAATGAATTTGCACGCATGACATGGCCAAATTAAATCAGATATAGTCTTGTGATTTTGGCTTCTTAGTGATGTTTCTGGATTTATAGGATTCAGCACCTTTCTGTTGGTCATTCCAGCTGTCCAGGGAATATGCAAACATTTATGCCAGCACCACAGTTCAAAGACATCAATTCTTCTTCCATCAGCCATTCTTAAAGTCCACTTCTCAGGCCCATACATCATTATAGGGAAGACTATTAGTCTAACTAATTTGCTTTTTATATTTGTATCAATATCTCTGCTTTTCCAGATCTGATTCATGTTAACCATTTCAGTGCAGCGTAGGATTATCCTGCATTTCATTCCAGGTATAGAACTGCCACCTTGAACAATTTTTGAGACAATAAATTCTTGAACCACTTCAATTTCCTCCTTGTTGATATTAACTATCCAGGGTTACGGGAAAGAAAAAAAATAGATGTATAAATTAGCCCTGTGTAAAAAAAAAATAGATGTACAAATTAGACAGCAATCCAATTTACAACAGTGCCTTGCATTGAAAAGTTGAATCCCTTCATCTTGACACCATGCCAGAAATGGACCTCCTTGGTTCATCTGGCTACTTCAATGCAATGCAAAGAATCACAAGTATCTCCCTGCAGCATTTAGGCCACTCTGATCCAGCAGTTCAGAGGGGATCCCCCAGTTGAAGGTCCAGATTTGAGAGGACACTTCAGACAACGCTTCAATAAATCAAGGTGCCTTTCAAAGTTTCATATAGTATGCATTGCTGTCACTACATTGCACCATGTCATTGCCTAGTTTTTCTTTTGAAGTGGTTCTGTACATGACTGTGTTCTCTTTCGCAAAACACCAATTGACTTATAATTCAGTTAATGCTTCTCACTGGTTTCTCAGCTTATTTAATTTCCTGTCTTATCCTATTCCTTCCCTTCCTTCTGTTCTGGTATAATACATTCCATTCTGTTCCAATGTTTTATTTTGTTTAAAGTCAATGATGATTCAGTTATATTAGTTCTTACTAATTAGTTTAAGGTTTTTACTTAGCCTTCCCATCAGACTCATTTTAAAATACTCCATTTATTTTATTTTATTTTATTTTATTTTATTTTATTTTATTATTTTATATTATTTTATTTTATTTTATTATTTTATTTTATTATTTTATTTTATTATTTTTAACATTGGGAAGCTGTGCATTTTCCTCAATATACTGCTTCCTTCTTCAAAGTGCCATTATTTCTATGTGTATTAAGATAATTGTCTACTTGCTTATTGTGGTTCTGAGGCAATGCACGTTGTCCTCTGATGGGATATTATATATCTGACCATTTGAAGAAAAAAAAAGTCAACCAGTAAATTGGCTAGTGCCCCTCCACCATCTGTTATACAAATACAGGGTCATGTACTATCTTTGCCAAATCAATGTACAAAAGAACCAGGTAAATCAATAAAAATGAATTTAAGGAAAAAAGAGGCCTATAATTCAGAAATTCAGAAGAAAAACAAAAAGAATCTAGAAAATAACGAAACTATTCAAAAATTGGTTGCTTGAATGTCATTACTAAATGGATGGAAGGTACCCTGTCTAGGTCATAGCTGATACTTCTTTGTTTTTCTACCACTTCCCTTCTCCCTTAGTGTCATGTACCAAGCCATCTAACACTTCTAGGTAGCTAAGCATAGTTTTGCACATTGCACCAGTGGCCAAACTTCAAGCTGTTGGAATGGAACAATCCATTCCTGTTACCTGGAGGAGACTCTGGAGAGATGGACCTCAAGTTGGTCTGTTACCTATGGTACCTACAAATAATAGATATGCTTTTGCAATTTATTAAGAGCAATTAAACCTGTCACAATGTAGTATTGGTGAATAAGACACACAACTGAGAAGAATGGAATGTCCTCCCAAAGTTTATCATTTTTCTCACAAAGTACTAGCAATCACTATCTAGACCTAGCCAGGAAACCCAGTAATTTCCATGGAATGAGATATGAGCAGGCATCTTATCTAAATTAGATAAGAATCAGTTCCTGTGCAGAAAAGAGAGGGGAAACTGAACAATGTAAGATGAGGCCGGAGGAACTAATATGCTCAGAGATAGGGCAGAAAGCTGGAGGGTGGGGTATCTCATTTAAATTTAATCCTCAGTGCTCATACTGCCCTTCTAAGTATGTTGTCCATTATTGAATATTTTGTACAGTGGAACAATGATATCAGGTCTCCCAGACCTTCTTAGCAAAAGTGCCCACACACTGACATTGTACAGCTCAAATGTTAACTCTATAGCACAAAGGAAGCATGAGAATAGAAGCAAACACACCATATCAAAAGAGCTATTCCACAGCCTTCCCAAAGATTAGCTCAAGTCAAGTGTAATCCTCAAGTGTGTAGGATTAGAAGAACTACACACCAAGCAGACTGCCAGAAGATTTTGATTCTCTTTGTTAGGGTAATGATGTAGAACTTATGGATCAGGAGTCAACTGGTTTAGCAGAACATGTGCCAAAGTCAATAGAGGATCATTTGATTGAGTTAATCTGCAGAAACACAAATCTCACTTATGAGTTGTCCAGATTTGCCACTCATATGGTAGCCAGCCATAATCAAATGTCTGGATTGGAACTTGGACCAGATTCTCATTTCACAGAGGGAAAAAAAATACTGAATTGTCTTGGGGCTTCCTTTGAAAAAATCTGCTGTAATGTCAAGAGATGAACAGTGACATTTTCAGATCTAGCCCAGCATAAAGATGATACCCAACAGTGTAACTGAGCCTGCTAGGAAGATAGAAAATATTATTTGGAAGAATTGATCTGTGTTTTGACAAATGCATATTCAGAAGTTTGAAAGATGGCGAAGAGAGACAAGTTTCAATCAACAAGTTTTCCTTGTTGAAGATAATCAGATGGGGCTATAGAGTTCCATTATGTCTGCTGCAGTGGTGGGTTGCTCCCGGTTCGCACCGGATCACAAGAACCGGTAGTAAAATATTTTAATAGTTCGGAGAACCGGTAATAAGATTGGCTGGCCACGCCCCCAAACCGGTTCCCGGCCCGGTCGTGGTTTGCTTACCCGCCCACTCCCAATCTATTGCTGCCTCCTGAGTCCCAGCTGATGGCTAGAGGGAAAAAAACTGTTTAAACTCTTGCCGCAGTGCTTCAAAGGGCTGCCCTACAGCTGATCAGTGTTAAAAGAAAACAAATGAGTAGGCCGGTGCCTGCAAAAATAGAAAAAACAGCCCCTTACAGCTTCAGCATAGGTTAATTAGCACAAGTTGATTAGATCGGCCTTCCGACTCTCAGCTGATTTGCTCTCAGCTGTTTTGCGCAAGGCTCTGCAAAGAGTGCTGGAGCAGATTTTTTCCCCCCCTAGTTATGCTGAAAAAACAAAACTGAAAGTAAAGCAGGGTCTTTGGTGCAACGTGACAAAATGAGGCAGAGAAAGATTTCTTTTTCTTTTTCTTTTTCTTTTTCCTCACCAAAACTGCAAACAATGGGAAATTTGGGGCAAAAGAGGAGAGTTCAAGATTTTGAAACACAAAAGAAAAAAAGCTCTATTTAACTAGGGAATTGTAATAATTGAGATACTATTAATTGTATATTGTGTTGAAAGCAGAAATGGTTAAGTTGTGGTTTGGAGGAATATATGGGGGAAATTATTTGGTTTATTATTATTGGTAAATATAATTAATTGATTTGTAAGAAATTGGATTGCATGGAAATAATTGGAATATTCATGTTCATATTGATTAATATACAGAAAAGATAGTTATATAACTAATTGATTTATATTAAAATGTTGAATTTGTATTAAACAACTGTATTACATAATTACATAATTAACCAATGTGAGGATGGATATAAAAATAGATGACAATGGGAAGGGGTATAATATAGAATAGAAGGGAAAAATTGAATTTGATTAAGATTAGAAATGAGGATAAAGGGTAATAAATATGGCAAAAAGGAAATATAGAAATTGTAAATTTAATTGAAATGACTAAGCACTGTTTAAATTTGTGAACCGGCTAAATACTCTGTTCAAAGAAAATACATTGTATGTTTGTATGTGTGTTTCTAATTATTGCTATTTATTCATATTTGTTCTCTTTTATTCTTTAAAGTTTAACAATTCATTCTTTATCTTAATATCTTTATATTTGTTTGGGGTTGGCTTTCTTCCCTTTCATCTTTTTTATTGTACAGCAATCTTTCTCCTCAAACCTACTACCTCTCTCTTTTTTTTCCTTCTTACTTTCTCCTACCCCGCTTCTTCTTCTCCTCCCTATTCCTCTTCCTTTCTCTTTCTTCCCCTCTCTTCCTCCCTCTCTTACCCTCATTCCTACTCTAATTTCCCTTCCCTTCCTTCATCCCTCTCTATTGCTGTATCCTTTTATGCATATGGACTACTCAGAGGGCTGAAAAAGTTATTTTTGACTGGTCCTCGCACTTTTGACCAGTCCTCGTACTTATGACTGTCCTCACATTTTACGTTTTTGCCCTATCTTGTCCCCATGGTGAAGAGAAGCAGTTGTGAAATGAGTGACATGGTTGTTAAGAATGCTGCACGGGCATAAATGTGAGGATGGTCATAAGTGTGAGGACCAGTCAAAAGTGCGAGGACCTGTCAGAAATGACTTTTTTCAGCCCTCTGAGTAGTCCCTATACACATAGCCATGGCCACTCGGTCACATGACCAGCTAGCCACACCCACCCAGTCACATGACCTCCAAGTCACGCCCACAAAATAAGCCACGCCCACAGAACCGGTAGTAAAAAAAATTAGAACCCACCCTTGGTCTGCTGCTTCTAATAAAATCACCATAGACATAGCATTAAATATACAAAAGTCATGAGATGCTTGTCTAGAAAATAGATTAAAGTGGCTCAAAAGATAGTAAATGGCTTGATCCAGTAAGGCTTTTCTTATGTTCTTAGATGTTTCCTCAAGAAAAGGAGGGAGAGAATAGAAGCACACACACACACACACACACACACACACACACACACACACACACACACACACAAATAGAGGAACATTTACTGCCTCTCCATTGTTTGATAAACACATGATAATTTCCTAAAGTCTATATTGAACAGTTGCAACCCAAGACAAAAGAGATTTGAAAGAAAAGGTATGAGACTAATATTACCAGTTGCCATTGATTTTAGAGAAAGTTTTTGTAAACCATAATAATTTACAGCTGAGTCTGTGTTTCATTCCAGAATATGATTACAGAACAAATAGCAGCATTTTCCATTTTTAAAATTCTGATATTGCAACATCAAGAGATCTGGCAGGTAGCCATCCTAATCCAGTAGAGGCAGGGGAAATAAGATCCAAGCATTACAATGATAGAACGTTACGAAAGTAAATTCCTGATACCAATATATTATCCCACTTTCCTACAGATGGTTTGGCAGCATCATTCAGTAACTGGCATTATTGGAGCATTAGATCTAATGATATTATATTTGTAAAGTTAGGCTTGTATACGGATATCAAAGCGTTTTAAGTGGAAAGACTTAATGAAAGAAGTAACATCAGCTGTATGGCATTTGAGAGTGGGGATGGGTGAGAAATACGATTCTTAGGGATCTTCTGAAATGATATTTATTTATTTATTTATTTATTTATTGGTTCGATTTATATGCCGCCCTTCTCTGGAGACTCAGGGCGGCTTACAATGCATTAAGCAATAGCCTTCATAATTTTGTATATACCTGCTTAGTAGGGCTTTCAGCCTCCCCCCCCCCGCCCAGCGGTGTTCTTTTTTATACAAAGTCAGCTTATTGCCCCCACAATCCAGGTCCTCATTTTACCTACCTCGAAAGGATGGAAGGCTGAGTCAACCTTGAGCCTGGTGAGATTTGAACTTGCAGTAATTGCAGGCAGCTGGTGCTACTTTAACAGCACTTAGTCAGCTGTGCCATCAAGGCTCTTGATGATAACTGTTGAACCTGACTTCAGATATTAGTCTAATAAGGGTAAGCAAATTATTTATTTATTTATTTATTTATTTAATTATTTATTTAATTAAATTTCTATACCGCCCTTCTCCCGAAGGACTCAGGGCGGTGAACAGCCACAAGATAAAACACATAAATACAAAAATTTAAAATAAATTAAAAACGAATTAAATAATTTGGCTGAATTTAAAATACCCCATAATTTAAAACAAATTAAAATTTACATTTAAAAAGAGGAGAAGATTTAGGCCAGGCCAGCTTGAGGAAATAAAAAAGTCTTAAGCTTTCAATTAAGAATCAACATTTATATTTCGTACCATTTATTTATCAGGATTTCCTTGGATGGTGATTTCTGACATATACTACAGAATCTGGAAGGAGCAAAACACCTACTTTACCCTCTTAGTCAATTAGGGCTTTGAGATCAGGAATAATATCACTTTCAAACCAGCCAACAGGGAAACTGACTTTAATGATAGTCCTTTAGGTGTGCACATTTTAAAGGCAGACAGTCCAGGGAATGAATGCACTTCAACTGGGAAGAGTTGTTGGTTCATTATCACCACTTCACAGGGTATTTATGAGATGTGGTTGAAGAAAGAACAACCCTTTGAGGTGCTTCCTGGAAGGTGATTCATCGGCTTACTCATATGGAGCCTCTAACCATTTTAAAAAAAAAAAATTATAGAAGTATTTTGAAGTATCAAAATGAATTTCTGTATCATGCTTCTCATTTCCTGATCTAAGGAGATGGTGAGTTCATACATTTCTCAATTGCAAACAATGGAACTCGAAGAAAGCACTCTAATGGGCAGCCGGTGGTGGGTGGGAATGTGAAGTCATGCCTATGCAATGCTGTGTTATTGACTGTTTGGAGAGCTACAATATTTAAGACACAATTGCACCACCTTTCTGGCAAGAAACCCTTCTTGCTTTCTCTTTCCCTCTCATTTCCCCCCTCCCTCCCTCCCTCCCTCCCTCCATGGAGAAAAAGAGCATTACTATCCTAGAACAATATGTGTTTGTTTTTTGCCCCACTATTTCCTCTTTTCCTG
This sequence comes from Pantherophis guttatus, assembly GCF_059756535.1. Taxonomy (NCBI): domain Eukaryota; kingdom Metazoa; phylum Chordata; class Lepidosauria; order Squamata; family Colubridae; genus Pantherophis; species Pantherophis guttatus. The sequence continues at coordinate 104,916,420 of NC_142063.1, forward strand.
ACATCCTCTCCCCTGGGGCATGATTCTTCCATCTTTCGCAGCAAGTCACAGAATCAATAACCAGTTTGCAGACAAGTTCAGCAAAGAAAGGGAGCATAGTCTGCCTGCAGCTATTTAGTGTCAGCAAGGATGGTGAAATCTACACCAAGGGAATCTAAAAACCCTGAAGAGAATGTTATGGATAGTTCCTTAATGAAAAGGAATCAGATTTATAAAAAATAAATATAACAGGACATGTTAACAGAGCTTCTACAGAAAGAAGGTCCTAAATAGGAAATATGCATGACATTGTACTGAAATTTAAGACTATAACAAGTACCACTGAAGACAGGAGACTTGGTGCTTAGGGCTTAAAGGTCTGCCTTGAGCAGACACAATTATTCAGCCGCAGATTAAATAAATAACAGTGTGGAATCTGAGGAAATAAAGATAATTACTTTAAATAGAAAATCCCCAAATCAGTTTATGCCTATTATATTATGAGCCATTTCAGCAGAATAAAGAGGCTAAAATCTGTTGAACACAACCCCAGAATAGAAAAATTTAGTCTTCAGGTATTTGAGGTGGCATTTTTCTTCCCTCATTCATGGAAAAATCTTCTGTAATTCCAGTAAAGGACAGTGTTTCCTACTTTGATCAATCCTAGTCTTCTCTGGAAGCTGAAAACGACCTACCTTACTTTCCCTTTTTATTACCTGGTACAATTTCATTGATACAACTTTTAATCCCAAAGACTGTTTTATAAGAAAGACAAGCCATACATGTGGTTTTCATCAAAACAGAATGTCTTGATTCTACACTTCAACAGCTTCCATCAAAAAGAGATTATAGCATAATGGTGGTAAATTTGTGCATAAACCAACATAGATTGAATGTAGTAGGACCAGACGATATCCAGAAAATTTGCCAATTGCAATAAACCTCTAGTAGAATAGCAAGACAATATTTTTCATCTTGTTTCAAAGACCCTGATCTGCCTGACCCTATCACATACTATATTTCGTTTGAATAGGTGCAAGAAGTCTTTTTCCTAGATCTGTTCAATAATGGCAGCTCAAAGGAGAAGAAATATGACTATACACATTTTTCCATAAAGCTGTGTAAGGAGAATAACAAAAGGGAGACTAGTTTCCTCTTATTTCTTCCCCATTGGTTTTCATGCCAAAGTCCAGCTCTGTATCTCTGTGAGAGGTGAGAAGAGACGAGAGAGGAGGATGGGAGGCAAGGAGTCAATCCCCTCTTTTTGTGACAGTCCCTCAAGCATGGGAGGACAGTTATGTGCCCCCTAATCCTTCTCTTTGATAGCCTAACCATACCTAACTCCTTCAACTGTTCGTCATATTATTTAGTCTCCAGATCCTTTATCATCCTTGTTGCTCTTCTCTGCACACTTTCCGGGGTCTCAATATTTTTTAGATCATTGTGCTCAGAATTAGACGCAGTATGCCGAGTGTGGTTTTACCAGCATGGTTAAAGCAGGACTATAACTTGTCATTGTCTTGATACCATCCTTCTGTTGATATAACCTAGGACTGCATTGGCTTTTTGGCAGCTGCAGCACACTGCTAGCTCATACTTAAGGAGTAGTCCACTAGGACAGCTAGATGTCTCTCATAGTTACTACTATTGAGCCTGATACTGCTTATTCTATACCTATGCATTTGGGGTTTGTGGGTTTTGTTGTTGTTGTTGTTGTTTTTCCTGTCTAAGTACAGGGCTTTACTTTTCTCACCACTGAACTGCATCTTGGTGGATAGGGCCCAATGCTCAAGTATATCAAGATCCTTCTGTATTTTGAGTCTATCTTTCAAAGTGTTAGCAATTTCCCCAAGCTTCATGTCATCTGCAAGTTTGATGAGTTCCTTTCTAACCCTTCATGAACACCATTTATGAAGATGTTGAAGAATGTTGGGCCCAAGACTGATCTTTGAGATACTCCACTGTATGTTTGGCTCCATGTAGAAGTAGTTCCATTGAAGACTAAATGCTGAGTGTGGTTGCTCAGCCAATTGCAAATCCATGTGACAGTGATATTGTCTATCCACATTGTTCTATCTTACCAAAAAGTAGATTGTGGTCTACTTTGTCAAATGCCTTGTTGAAATCCAAGTATACTATGTCCACAGCATTTCACTGATCCACTAATTTAGTTACTTTTGGCTTTCATATGGTTCCAGATAGTCTTTCATCCAGGTATTGCTCATCAGAATTGACCTGACTTTCATATTTGAGTTATCAGGATAGCATATATATAGTCTGAGTTTTACTTGTGTTCTTAGAATAATACTGAAGCACAAAATAATCCCTTGCTTGATTGCTTTCTTGTAAAAAACTAACAACATTAAGACAAATCACAGAATTTGAGAAAATGCTAATATAAAAGCATGCTCCAACATTTTGATTATGATTGTTTGTTTAAACCACTTGTTCCAGGAGCAAACAAAAAGAAAGGAAAAGGTATTCCTTTCCTTGGGGTATTCACCTCTACTTCACTTAGCGGAACTCATGTGGGTGCAGGATTAGAAGGGAAGGGATTGTTGAGAAGCTGGAGGCAGTCAATGAGAGAGGAATCCAGTTTCCATCTCTTTGCTCCCATTTCAGGGTAAGATTAAGCTAATTCCAGGAATAGGCTCGGACAGTACAGCTGCGGAGTTGGAAAAATACTTCCTCTGGCTATGACAGTTCAGTTCCAGTTGCACTGAAAGACAAAGGGCTCTTCAGAGAGGAGTGGGGAAGAAGTGTAAAAACAAGAGTAGGATTAGAAACCTGAGACTTTGGGGATTTCCTGAACAAAGTGAATCAGTGGACTGAGTTATTTGGCATTTTCTTTCATAAATGATTATCTGTTTGACTTGGCTCTATGTGTTGAGATGATTAATTTTCTTGACATCTCTAGCAGGTCATCTTCCAAGTGAGTTCCATGGAAAATGGCACCTCTGCCCAGAAGAGCCTATAATTTAGAATAAAAACACCTGTAATTGTAAAGTTGGATCCTTCCAATTGGTTATTTGGATTTAGATCAGAACCTAAATTGCTTACAAAAGGAGCAGAAGGAATTAAAAGGCTCTTAAAATTTATATATAAAATTAGTTTTCAAGTCTTCAGGCATGTAATGAATATATGATATCAGGTAATGTTCCAAAAACACCTATAGGGTGGATGGAAAAAAAAAGATGATAGCTTGGTGAACAATACATGGATTGACCTAACAAGAGTTCATAAATCAATGAAGAAACAAGAGAAGAACATTATGACTCTTGCACAATTGACAGAAATAAGAATTTTACATTTAGCTATGTTTCCATCACGTATAAAAGGCATGACTTCTTTAAAATAGCTTTTTCCGAACTCCTATTTCTACTATTTACATTCTGCATTCCAAATTGTAGAATAGACTTGTCGCTCTTCTGTTGAACATACTGTTCTATAGAGAGCCTTTTATAATAGCGCTACAGTGCCAAATTGACTGCCGTGACACCATTCTTATATTATAGTGCAATAAACCTCTTTCAGCCAGCTAAGTCCCCCCCATCTGTATGATGTATCAGTGAAACGTACAATATTGCAATCAGCTTTTTATTGGCAACATAAAATTGTTATTTCTATTAAGGCTGCTTGAAAATATCAATGGAAAATATCAATTTAAAAAATATAATATTATATATATGTGTGTGTGTGTGTGTGTGTGTGTGTGTGTGTCTGTTTTCTGAAGTTTTCGCGGGTGTTTGTATGTAGGTCTTTGGTTATTCGGGTTTTCTCCCGTGTAAAATTGGAGGTTTCTTGGCAACATTTCGACGAAGTCTCATTCGTCATCTTCAGGCTGGTGTCTTCGGCTTCGTGCTCCTAGAAGCACGAAGCCGAAGACACCAGCCTGAAGATGACGAATGAGACTTCGTTGAAACGTTGCCAAGAAACCTCCAATTTTACGCGGGAGAAAACCCGAATAACCAAAGACCTACACACACACACACACACACACACACACACACACACACACACATATATATATATGTCTTCTCAAGTTTTCGCAGGTGTGTGTATGTAAAAAGTTAAAATCTCGGGTGTTTTCCTGTGTCATTTAAAAGTCTGTTAGTTAAAATGCTTAAAATCCTGGCTAAGATCTCAGCTCAAAATCCTCCAAAATCCCAACAAAACACTTTGTAAGGTCTTTTAAAACTCTGGTTAAAATCCTAACTAACACTTTAAAGGTTTGGCAATGATTCGACAAGCTCTCTACCTTGTCATCTTCTGGCCTTTACTATCAGTTTAGAAGTTGTGGGTCCTGCTTCATTATCCTAGCTGCAGCCTGACTGCGTGTTAACAGCCCAGCTTTCTCTGGTTCCCTATTACTAACTGTCAACTGCAAAGAGGTAAGAATTCTAGTAGGTATCACAGCACCACTGGTTGCCTGTTGGAAAAGACCTTACAAAGTGTTTTGTTGGGATTTTGGAGGATTTTGAGCTGAGATCTTAGCCAGGATTTTAAGCATTTTAACTAACAGACTTTTAAATGATGTGGGAAAACACCCGAGATTTTAACTTTAGATAGATAGATAGATAGATAGATAGATAGATAGATAGATAGATAGATAGATAGATAGATGTAGGTCTTTGGTTATTCGGGTTTTTTCCCACGTAAAAGGCACCTCCTTCCATACAGAAAGGCACCACAGACAGAATCAGCAAGATCCTCCACAAACACAACATCAAGACAGCATTCTGCACAAACCGAAAAGTATCCACCATCCTAAGAAACCCCAAAGACAAAATTGAGTTAGAAAATCAAGGAGTATATGAAATCCCATGCACCGCCTGCCCCACCACATACATCGGACAAACCAACAGAAGAATAAGTGCACGCATTGAAGAACACAAGAACTCAGTCAGAAAAGAGGAACCAACTTCTTCCCTGGTCCAACACCTTAAAGCCACAGGACATGAAATTGACTTTAAAAAGACCAGAACTATCGCCAAAACTGAACACTTTAACAACAGAATAATCAGAGAAGCCATCGAGATAGAAAAACGCCCACACAGCATTAATAGACGAGATGATACCTCCCACCTACCAGCCATTTGGAAACCCACCCTTATTGACAAACAAGTCCCTAACACGAGGAATGACACCAGACCCACACTCACGAGAGCCACACAGGATGTCACCACCACACATCCACGCGGAAAGCAGACTCAAACCCACACCGATGATGAGATACGACTACGGACCAGAAGGCAGACCACAGCTGCATCATTAGCCACTTTAAACCCCTCCAATTCATACATGAAGCAGACTGACACCCACCATGAAGATGTAGCATGACCCCGAACACAAAACCAAACAACAGCAACGCAGCTCACCAGCTCAAATCCCCCTGCAATTCAGACTAACCCGAGCACAACGAAGCCCGCACCCAAACAGAACACACCCCCATCCAATCAGAGCACAGCCAACCCCCCATCCAATCAGAGCACAGCCAAGCCCCCAACCAATCAGTACACACCTCCACCCAATCAGAATACAGCCAAGCTCCCACCCAATCAGTTCACACCCCCACTAGCAGTTAAAAGGAAGAAACAGCTGCAATCACACATTGCTCCTAGAAGCACGAAGCCGAAAACACCAGCCTGAAGTTGAGGAATGAGACTTCGTTGAAACGTTGCCAAGACACTTCCAATTTTACGTGGGAGAAAACCTGAATAACCAAAGACCTACATACAAACACCCGCAAAAACCTCAGAAAACACACACACACACACACACACACACACACACACACACATATATATATATATGTTTTCTCAGGTTTTCGCAGGTGTTTGTATGTAGGTGCCCTTGCTCCTGGAAGCACGAAGCCGAGAACACCAGCCTGAAGATGACGAATGAGACTTCGTCGAAATGTCGCCAAGACACTTCCAATTTTACGTGGGAGAAGACCCGAATAACCAAAGACCTACATATATATATGTATGTATGTATGTATGTATGTATGTATGTATGTATGTATATGTATATGTATATGTATATGTATATGTATATGTATATGTATATGTATATGTATATGTAAAAAGTTAAAATCCCGCATCATTAAAAGTTTTATTTTAATGACGCGGGAAAACACCAGAGATTTTAACTTTTTACATACACATACCTGCAAAAACTTATATATAGTAACAATTTCCTTTCAAATTCTATTGTATCTATAAAATGCATAGAAAGGTACATTTCAAGGGTTAAAAACAAATGGAATCTATTGTAAGCATAATCTAGAAAAAGTAAACACTGTGAAAATCTTAAAGTATCAGGAACACAGAAATCACCAATTGAAATCACCACCTGAAGCATAATTAGCAATCAGAACAGAAACTATATGCAAAGACTATGATGCAATTAAAGTAATACTTAAACCACAGCAAAGAGATGTGCAGAAATGAATGATCAGGCTATTTCTAGTCCATGTGATTAATTTTTGATCTATTATTTTTCTTCTCACGATGTCTAATATTTAAAAATGGCACATAAGGTCCCTTGCAATTTAAGTGTGGTTGCAAGAAACATACATAGGTTTCCTTAATGTTTCCTTTGATGAAAAGTTGGGGGAATTCCTAAAGCTGCTATTCATTTACTGACAGTTTGCCTGGTTATAATAAAGATATCAATTTGCACATAGCATGTTTCTTAAGTGCCAATATGACTCATCGAAAGCTTTGAGGGAAAAAAATAGCAAGACATTGCTTTTTTAAAGTGATGGGCATTTTTTATTTGAACTAAGATAAGCATTATGGGTGTCATGCACCAGCATATAACTTTTATATTCTGTTGTTGCTCTCCGGCCCCATCTAGTGGCCGGAGAGACAAATACCAAGTATATTGTTGGAAGGTGACCCAACCCATTTACCTATCAGCCCGCATTCTCAAACCAAGTGCATGCTGGGAAGCCAGACTCCATTTTCCTTTAGCATTTGGAGAAGGCAGAAGCACAAAGAACAATCCATCTTAATCTGTGGCACCTGGTCATCCAAGGACAAACCCAAATCTCACTCTGCTGGTGAGATTTAAATTGTTTATATTTATTCATTGTTATGTTCAGCAGTAACTCAATACTATCTAACTTGTATTTGGTTTCCATTGTATGTATCCCTATTTTCCCCAGTTTCACCATATCCTGTTCTTTCAACAAAGGATTCAGATCTATGCACACAGTCTGTTTAATTGGAGGATAGGTGGTTTAGTTGTATGTTGAGCTGCACACAGACTAACGTGTAGTGAGGACAGAACAATGGGTCCTGCATACTTTAAAGAATCTGTCTGTAGTTTAAGAACTGGTAAAATTTGGAAATATTTTGAAATGATACAACTCCACCTAAAGGATCCTTTCACCATTAACTTTTAATAAAGTTTAGAATAAAAAATTCCCATTTCTGACCTTGCATATGGGCAAACTTATCTAGGCCCCATTTGGAGTAGAAGTTACTAACCTGGAAGAACGTTTTAACTTTTGCAGGATGTTGATTTTATTAATTTCACCTCTTTTATGTATGCAACCCATCTTGAATGAGAAGGGTTATTCTCAGAGCAGGATATATATATATATATATATATATATATATATATATATATATATATATATATATGTATGTATGTATGTATGTATGTATGTATGTATGTATGTATGTATGTATGTATATTAAAGTAACTGCAATTCCATTAAACACACAAAAAAGTCTTCTATTTAGCTATATTTTCATATAATTCATGCCCCTTGAAGTCTCACTTTAACTGCCCAATCCAAAAGCACTGCCAAATGGAATACCCTGTTTCCCCTAAAATAAGATATCCTCTGATAATAAGGCCAATAGGGCTTTTGAGTGCATATGCTAAAATAAGCCCCCCCCCCAAAAAATAAGCCCTCCCCGAAAATATTTAACCACATGTGCAGCCAGTCCCCGCCATTTCCTCTGGTTAGGGTTAGGGAGACAGAGCTGGAAATCAGGTAAGACGGCAATAGGAGTCCCATCTTGCTCCACCCCCCCCAAATAATAAGACTTCCCCGAAAATAAGGCCAAGTGCTTATTTTGGGGTTCAAAAAAATATAAGACAGGGTCTTATTTTTGGGGAAACACGGTAGTAAATTGTGGGGGGAGTTCTCTAAAAGTGATAGAAACATTTATGAACTGAATCCACTCTATATGGAAATCAATAGAATGTAAATTCATTGACTTAGAGGAAATTAATTTAACCTTCATGGCAAATCACTGAAGGGAAGAAATGCTAGAATATAACATCTTCCTCTGATTAATGTCCTTCAGAACACAAAATTAAAAACATCAGACAGAACAGTCTCTCCAGTTGAAATGATACTGAAACGAGTAACAAAATAGCAGAGCACAGTATGATGCATGAGATGACAGGTGCCAAGGGAACACCTGTCTTTACCTTGGACCAAGTGCAAAGAGTTCTCCAGGGTTTGAGTGAAAGTTCATGTCTCCGAGTGCTCCTCAACATCAGAAACGGCTTCCCCCATGTACTGAAATGTAGCATATCAAAGAAAGGATGCATCTGAGGTCAACTTTTTACATGACAGGAAGTCTCTTTTAACATAGGAGAGCACTAGAGCACTGAAACAAGAAGCCCCAATCTACAACCCCAAAATCAAGGAATCATAGAGTTGGTTACTGAAGGCTCTAAAAAGGCTATTGAAAGTAAGAGAATCCAACTCGAAATATTCCTAAACTATGTCTACTTAGCTTATGTGTGAAAATGTTCAACAAAGAAGATGTTAACTCCTTAGGTAAGTAGTTCCATTGTCAAACTGCTCTTACTATTGGTTACAATTTGGTTTGGTATTTCTCGATTATACAAAGAGAAACAGAACTTTAGAGCTAAGGAGAAGTTGAAGGTTTCTTGCAAAATTTCTGTTCTGGAATAAAACTGATTTCCATACTCAAAAAACCACAACCAAGTAGCAAATGTAATATTCTGGTGTTGTAATAACTTTCAGTAATTAGGAGGTACCAAGAGTACCACAATGTAGCTTTCCCAGAAATCTGATAAACCTAATGTTAAGTATTATTATAAACAAAGATGTTACTTTTTCCACCTAAAGGAATTCATAACCCTGCTTGCAGAGGGCAAATTCCATTAGTTGCTACTATCGGTAAAGTAAAAGGAAAATGCCACAAACTCCAGTAACATCTTTCATGGAGGAAATGAAGACAAAGTCTCAGAACATTGCTCAAAATGATTTAGAGGAAAGAAAATGCAAAATACAGGGGAGAATTAAGTAAAGATAGGAGGTGGTTCTTATCAGTATTCCAGATATAGTTAAAACACTGGTTTCCTTCCTTTCCAGGACTTAATGACAGCCAGCTCTATTTCAAAAAGCCTGATGCCATCTCTTAATCTTTTTCAAAGGACAAATATGGAAGAATGAATCCTCCACCATCAACATCCTTAGATTCATACTAAATTCTGAACAATGTTGGCACAAATAGAAATGTACAGTATGCACTTAGGCTCTGCCCGAATGAATCATATTCACGGAATATAGATCACATGCAATTTTTTTGCATATGAAAAGGGCATTGTTGAAGTTTTCAGTGGAGGATGGTTGCTGTGTTCATGTCATACCTCTCAGTTCTAGTTGAAGAAGGCAGTCCTGAAATATAGCACCTCAGCACCAAGCCATACAGGGCTTTGTGGATTGAAACCAGCACCGATGTGACAGCAGCAGCATTGTGAAACTCCACACTTTTACTGCATTTTTGTGAGAAGATGCTTTAACTGTATCAATAGAAGGGAATATTTGTAGCTCAGGGTAGAATTATGGGGTCCTAGGTGCTCTCTGAGCTCGGTTATTTTCTTGCAGATGTTTCATTACCAAATAAGGTAACATCATCAGTGCTAGAAGGGAATGGATTTGCTCTCATTAGACATATTAAACATATTAATTGATAATTTCCTGGACTGACAAACATGCTAAGCTAATAGAACAAAATGCTATGATGATTAAAGACTGGGAGAGTTTGGTTTATATTTACCTTCAACCAGAGAATCTAACTGGGTAATTTCAGTTCAGTCATCCAGTCTCAGCCCAACCTACCTCACAGGTCTTGTACAAATTAGAATCATCAACATACATGGCCTTCAGCTCCTAGAGAAAGGATATCATATAAATATGAAAAAACAACAAAATACAATACATGATGCCAATACTAATACCAAAGCCAATAGTAGATTAGAATAGAATTCTTTATTGGCCAAGTGTGATTGGACACACAAGGAATTTGTCTTGGTGCATATGCTCTCAGTGTACATAAAAGAAAAGATACATTCGTCAAGAATCATAAGGTACAACACTTAATGATAGTCATAGGGAACAAATAAGCAATCAAATCATAGGTTGTCACATATGAGCTTCTCAGTAATATTCTGAAGCTAAACAGTATAGTAAATATGACCATATGCTGTTATCTTCATCAATATGAAAGATGCTACTAGTTTGTCCAACAATTAACTTAGGGCCAGATCTTCTAAGGAACTGTCTGTAGTCTGTCTTTTCAGACTAAAGAATTGATAATATAGTTTTCTTTAAGATGTTTTTGACAAGTCAAGCTTTTAAATCTGGAATTAATGGTTCCATGGTATATTTTGCAGGTAATTACATTGAATCATGTGTCTATGTGATAATGTGTATAAGGATAAAGTTTTTCCCAGCCTTTGGGCTAGGGTGGTTGGAGTCTTTTGCTGGGTATATGATACGTTTGTTTTGCTGATCAGATTCACCAGCTTATTGTTTTACACTCCATTTTTGATTGTATATTTGTTGTCTTGTATTTTTGCTGTGAGCTGCCCAGAGTCAATTGGAATCAGGCCGTGTCAAATAAAATAAATAAAATATGATTGCCTTGAAGGTATCACTTGTGCCAAATTACAGCATCAACAAATCCAGGTTATTTAAAAAATATGGCTAGTGGGAAATGAAGCTAGCAGGTTGAGTGAGACATTACAATCCTACACTGAGATGAATGTGGAATGAAAATGCAAGAATATTTTATAAATCACAGTTCATTCTGAGAAGGTATGTGACCATGTTTTGTGTACTGCAGTGATATTTAAAACAAAGAAAACTAACTGTAGAGCACAAGCATGCATTTGGACGTGCTTCCAAGAAAGTAGATATAGAGCAGCAGTCTAAGCCACAATACCAAAATACATGGTTGCATATATAAAGGATACAACAGACCTGTAAATAGACTAACACTTTCCCCAGCCAAGTTGGCTCTGCAATTGCATTATTTATGATGATCCAAAAGAAATTACTACAATCTTAAATTTTTTTAGTATTTTAGGCTTTCCAACCCAGTGTTATGTTTGAGGGGAAAAAAACAACAAAGAGGCTCTGGGTTTTACATCTGTCCATCCACAGAATAACAAAATCAACTAAATGTAGGAACTAAATGTAGTGTAATGAGAGAAACTGGTAAAAGAAAGTTCACAAAAACACATAGAGGTAACAAAATCCTAGTAAAAGATGCAGGATCTATGAGAGAGAGGGGGGGAGGGAGGGAGAGAGAGAGAGAGGTGTGTGTGTGTGTGTGTAAAAGAGAAAGGCAGAAGAACTCAAATATCTAGGGCTGGCAGATAGGAAATGCCAACTTTTCAGTAGATTCGACTGATATTAAAGCAAAAGCTACGAACCCTTTTATGAATATGTGGATTGGAAACTCACAAAATCGCTACTGGCAGCACTGTTGCCCATTCAGAGGATGGAAGCTAAGGAGGACATAAAAAGCACTACAGTAAATTTATTTAAAATCTAGCTATCCATGAGCTCCCCTGTAGAAAATTTATCTACTGCCTTTTCCTATTTTTGTTCTATTTTGGTACAGGTAGGTCCAGTTCCCAATAAAGAATTAATGTTGCAGCCAATTCCATTCTTGACATTTTCTAAAAACACCATGGAATGACCCAAAGCATTCTTGGAAATAAAGATGATACTGGAAAGCGGTGCCTTACTGTGCAGCATGACAGCTACTTTTTCTTTTCATTCATATGATTTTTTTATTAGAAGTCAGATGAGGTCTGGAGTCTGTGAGTATATAAATACAAGCACACTGGTGTCTTTGCATCCTTTTGGGGATCTAACTAATGGGACAATTTAGTCCAGTTCTTTCTGATCAATTGCTAGCCCTACAAAGTCATAATTATTTATTATTTATTTTTATTTTACTTCAAATTTATATACCGCCCTTCTCCCTAGGGACTCAGGGCAGTGTACAGCCAAGTAAAAACACATAAATACATAATACATAAATTAAGAACAGATTAAAAGGAAATATCTCAATTTGGCCCAAAATTTAAAAAGACAAACGAATTTAAAATCATTTAAAAGGATTTGTTAGGCCAGCCCGGCTTGTTGGAAAAGGAAAGTTTTAAGGGCACGGAGGAAGGCACGAAGGTCTTGGATTCTCCTTATCTCTGGGGGCAGTTGATTCCAGAGGGTGGGAGCCCCCACAGAGACCCCTGGGGGTCACCAGCCTGCCTTGCTTGGCTGATGGCACCCCAAGGAGGCCCTCTCTGTGGGAGCGCACGGGTCGATGGGAGGTCGTCGGTGGCAGAAGGCGGTCTCGAAGATAACCAGGTCCTATGCCATGGAGCGCTTTAAAGGTGGTAACCAACACCTTGAAGCACACCCGGAAGACCACTGGGAGCCAGTGCAGCTCGCGCAGGAGCGGTGTTATGCGGGAGCACCATGCAGCTCCCGTAATTACCCGCACGGCCACATTCTGGACCAGTTGGAGCCTCCAGGTGCTCCTCAAGGGGAGCCCCATGTAGAAAGCATTGCAGTAGTCCAGGTGAGAGGTGACGAGGGCATGAGTGACTGTGCATACGGAATCCTGATCAAGAAAGGGGCGCAACTGGAGAATCAGGCGAACCTGACAAAAGGTCCCCCTAGCAACAGCCATCAGATGTTCCTCCAAGGACAGCTGCGTATCCAGGAGGACACCCAGATTGCGCGCCCTCTCCACGGGGGCCAAAGACTCACCCCCGATAGTCAGTGATGGAGTCAGCTGACTATATCGGGATGCCGGGAACCATAGCCACTCGGCCTTGGAAGGGTTAAGCTTGAGCCTGTTCCTCCCCATCCAGATCCGTACAGCCTCCAGGCACTGGGCCATAACTTCAAGGGCATCGCTGGGGTGGCCTGGGGTGGAAATGTACAGCTGGGTGTCATCAACTTACTGGTGGTATCTCACCCCAAAGCCACGGATGATCTCGCCCAGCGGCTTCACATAAATGTTGAACAGAAGGGGCGAGAGGACCGACCCTTGCAGCACTCCACAGATGAGAGGCCTTGGGGTCGACCTCTGCCCCCCCCTGTCAACACAAACTGTGACCAGTCGGAGAGAAAGGAGGAGAACCACCGTAACACGGTGCCCCCCATCCCCAACTCTTCCAGCCGGTGCAGCATGATACCATGGTCGATGGTATCAAAAGCTGCTGAGAGATCTAATAGGACCAGAACAGAGGAGCAACCCCTGTCCCGAGCCCCCCAGAGATCATCAACCAACACGACCAATGCCATTTCCGTGCTGTGCCCAGACCTGAAACCTGACTGGAACGGATCTAGATAGGACGTTTCCTCCAGGAATGGTGGAAACTGTCGTGCGACCACACTCTCAACAACCTTCGCCACGAAGCGAAGGTTGGAGACAGGACGGTAGTTAGCCAATACTGCCGGGTCCAGGGAGGGCTTCTTGAGGAAAGGCCTCACCACCGCCTCTTTCAAGGCAGTGGGGAAGTGACCCTCACTCAATGAAGTGTTGATAATTCCCTGGAGCCAGCCTCGTGTGACCTCCCGGGAAGCCAGTACTAACCAGGAGGGACACGGGTCCAGTAAACATGTAGTCGCATTAAGTCTCCCCAAAATCCTGTCCATGTCATCCGGAGTCACAGAGTCAAACTCTTCCCAGATAACATTTTCAAGACTATTCCTCATCATCCTGCCCAGATCTACCCAGTCAGAGTCCAAATCCCGCCAGATCTGAGCGATTTTGTCATACAGATATCATCCGAAATCCTCAGCCCTGCCCTCCAAGGATTAATTAATACCAGGATCCTCTGCAGTGAAACACCTTCACCGCAGAGTTGGAGAGACAGATATTGAACACTAGTATTGTCTGAGAAAGTTACAGATAGGATGAAAATGAAAACAGAACCAACGATTTAAATATAAGTATACATTCAAATATTAGGCATATTTACAGCAGCAAATGCTATCAAGGGAGCAGGAAAACTAACCATGTCCATGAATAAAACAGCTGCAAGTCAAATCACTGAGATTGTTGGCATATAATAAATAAATCAAATAAAGAAACAAGCAATTTGTCAGCAGCCTGAGAACTAGCTTGAAAAATATCCTAGAAAGTTTTAACAAGTAAAAGATTTTCCTTGGTCCTGAAAGAACACCAGATTTGGAGCCAAGCAACCCTCTTTTGGAAGGATATTGTATTTCCATATACCACAATTAGGGAAAAAAATCCCTCTTGGCTGTCTTCATAAAAATAAATGTGGGCTCAGGAGAGAGCCCAGGTATGATTTCAACATCCCAAACTGGCTGAGTGGAGCAAACATAGTATACAAACCATTTTTCTCACTGAAGACCAGAAACTTTTAGGATAAAAACAACCTTCCATCATCGCCTAGTTAATCCTGGCCTCTAATCACTTTGCTTCCTAATATTAACTCATCTGTACTCACTGAACAAGAACAAAATAGATTGTGAAGAATGGAGAGCCAGGCCTGTTCTGGTTTTGACAGATATAAAACAACTGTCTACAGTGGAGAGATCTGTCAGAACTCTTCCACTGCTTAAGACCAGGGATCAGAGAGAGGTTTCTCTTCAATTTCTTGTATCACACAATTTGGTAACTCACCTAGGGAAAAGAGAATTAAAGCTGAACTTGAGGGCATGATAAAATTCTCAGGCAAGAGACAGTTAACAAACTGCCATGAGTTTGTTAGGTGTCGTTTTTTTATTTTTGAGCAAGTGTATATCTAGCTCATTTTGTTAAGTCTGAGGTTTGAGTCATTTGCAAAACAATATTTTTACTTGAAAACATGGAGAAAAGCTGGCCTAATTGGCTGATTCTATATTCTTCTCTCCAGTTTTCATTATTTCTAACAGCTGCATCCACAATCATCCATATTGAGTCCCCCTTCAAAATGAAACCATAGGCAGTGTCCTTGACACCCAAACACTGAGAAGTGACATAATGCATCATCAGCTCCATGCATCTTCTGTAGAGAAAGCAGCCATGTTATTTGGTAACAGAGCTCTCTGAAGCTTGGAGCTGTTTTTCTGACCAGCCTTATGTTCTTTTTCCATCTGTTGCTTGCGGTTATCTACATGTCATCTCACGTTTGTTTGCTCTTTGCTTAATGCAGAAATGAACAACCTTTAACCACACTTGTTTTCTGTAGCCATCAAATCCCCTGCCTTCTACGCTTCTGAATTTTAGTGGTATGATTGCTGAAATTCAGTGGTGCAGGTTCCTATAATTTCAAAGTAGAAATGCTCTAAAATTATGCAGTGTAAGTTGTAAACTGGAAATTACTCAATAAAAATAAGCTTAACATAACTGAAATAACAAAGAACCAGCAGTATGCTGGGAAAATCAACGAAAATAGAAAATCTATTGTTCATTGTCATGCCACTCACTATGGTCCTTGTACTCTCCAAAAATATTAAGTAGGACCTTCATTTTTTCTACCTTGGAATGTTGATTAAATAGGCTATTACAGTTTTTCAATAAACCATGATTTAAAAAGTCCCTAGCCAAGGGTAATGTAAGAACCCAATTTAGTCTTCCCATTAATATTTTCTAACATTTCCTTTGAATTGTAATAATATGAAGAGAAACATCTGCATACATTCCCATCTCTAAATGGAATATTTCCAGATAATGCAAGCCAAAAGTTTGTTGTCACATGATTAAACCCTTTTACTGCCACATGATCCTTTGACAATTTATGCTGAAGAGTATCTGGTTGTGTCTGTATATGTGTGGCAGAGAAACTTTCAGGCCACCAGATGTCAAATCACCACAACTTTCAGTTCACCAAGTAAGAGCAAGACAGTTAATAAAGGAAGCAACTGGTATAATTACATTTTATGTACTATACAGTACAAGCCATTTTGCAATGCATATAAATACAAGTAATGATCCATCAAAGGGAGGCATTTAAAACAAAATTGGCTGCTGCTCAGTGCAATCTTTACATAATAATGATAACTCTGCCCAGCACAAACATTTCCATATCAACTATTTACAGCTGTGCACAGAATCATCTTTGCCAGGATAAGAAACAGCTGGTCACTTGCCTGAGTCCCTCAGTCTTCCTCTTCCTCCCTCTCTGCCCCTAAGAGAACAGTGGTTAGAATGCAGTATTGCAGGCTGACTCTGCCCACTGCCAACAATTTGATTCTCGTCACTCAATGTTGACTCAACATTCCATCCTTCCAAAGACGGTAAAATGAGAACCCAGATTATTGGGGGCAGTATGCTGACTCTGTAAACTGCTTAGAGAGAGCTGTAAAAGCACTATGAAGCACTATGTATATAAGTCTAAGTGCTATTGCTATTGGTATTCCTTCTGTTTTCCACTGGTAAGTAGTCTCCTTATTAATACCAGCAAACCATTCAGTGAACAGTAATGGATTAATATCATGGTGGACAGTAGCTGACTGCAACTCATGCCCAGCTTAATTTTTTTTTACTTAATTATTTTTTGACTCCTCTCAGCCTATCTTCCAAAAGCTCATGCTATCCATTTAGTGACTTCCTCATGGGTGTCTAGACTGAAGGGCTACATACATAAATCACCCACACATGGTTGCTGGCACATTGTTTTGGAAAGGCAAGACAATAATAGACCATCTAAGGAAAACCAAATACTATAGATCAGATAATGTTAAACAGAATCCAGCCAAGTGTGCTTTTTCTCATTCACTCGGTTTTTATTTTTCATGTTTCATTTTGGAGCAAGGTACTGTTTGTCTAGGAAAGCATATTCTGATGATGAGAATTGTTTGCTTAGGGAAAAATACCCTGCTCCAGATGACCAGTAAAATACTAAAAAATAATTTAAGAGTGAATATAAGACAACAACTGAAGAGAACACAGTGAAATAATAGGAATGTTTGTCATTACACTGTTCTTTTTGACCCAAGTCAGAAATATTGGATTAATTATCACATGTTCTGTTCTACATGAAGAACTTTTTTGCACCACAGTGGCAATATAAAAAGATCCTTGAAGTCCTTCCCCTGGATGTTCTTGGTGTACCAGAAGAATTATGTGAACAGGGCTAAGTGTACTAGGAGAGCAGCAGGGAGTATTGCAATGCTCTATCACTGTGTCTCAGTCCATAAATTTTCATTTGATCTCTGTTTGTTTCCATAGTGCTGTGCCTTCCCTTCTCTCCATTTCCTATTATTTCACCTTCTCCCAGCAAATCTTTGTTTCTTTCTCACTCCTCCTTCTCTCATAAATTGGCTGCAAACTCTTCCAACTTCTATAGCTGTGATGGCCAACCTATGGCACGTGTGCCAGAGGTGGCACGTAGCACCCTCTCTGATGGCACACGAGCCATCGCCCCAGTTCAGCTCCGCCACGTATGTGCATGCATCTCCCACCAGCCAGCTGGTCTTCGGGTCTCTGGTGCACATGTGCAGGGGTGGGGCACATGTGGGGGGGGCATGCACGCATGTGTGTGGGGGTGGGGTGCATTCAGGGGGTGCATGCACATGTATGCACAGGGGCGGGGAGCAGTGTGCATGCATGGGCGCTTTGCGGGGTGCATGCGTGTGGGCCATGCACACATTGCATTTTGGAGGTTCGGGCGTGCGCTTTGGGCACTCGGTCTGAAAAAAGTTAGCCATCACTGTTCTATAGTATTGCATCCATGGCAGACTTTCACATTTCTACAGTGAAGGTAAAGGTGGCACCTTGATCTGACTAAGGAAACAAGAGATCAGCTTCCTGGCCATCTTTTGAGATGGGCAGGTTCACCTCCCAGTTTCAGATTTAGGAGACTATTCAGCCCTAAACTGCCTTACTCCAACAATCTCTCCTCACATGAAACTACCCTTTTGTGCCAAGCATCTTATCTGCCTTTCAGCAACAAAGCCCAAATTCAGAGGCTCCCATCCAACCTTTCTCTTGCAAGTTGCAAAAGAAGACTGGTGCAGCTAAATTGGCTGGAAATTGGCCCAGCAAGCCAAATGAGAAATTTTAGTCTCTTCTGAACTCCTCCCCCCCACCCCCGAGTTTAATTATTTAAAATTTAAAGCAGGACGGGCAATCTGGTATCCTCTACATATTCAACCTTACAGTTCCCATAGAGCTTTCCTATAGGCTACAACAGTTTACAAGGCTTAAAATCTGGAAGGCTTTAACCCTAACTTAAAATACAGTAGTGGCCAAAATTGTGGAAACCTTTTGGGAAAAGTGTATTTTCTAAAACTAGCTAATAACACCACCTTTTTTTGGAGTAATACCATAAAATTATATATCAATTGAAAGATAATTTAATCAAGAATGTGATGCAATAACTTTTATGAAGAATTTGCTATTAGAATAGCAGTATGAAACACGTAGAAAAAATGAGATATATAAAAATGAGATATATAAAAAAAACAAGATATAGGAAAATTATCACGTCAGTTAATACTTAGTTGGATAACCTTTAGCATGATGAGTGAACCAAGTCTTTTAGTTCTGCAGCTGTTATAATACGAAACCAAGGTTGAATGATTGCTTCTATTAACTGGGTTTTATTGCTGAGTCGCTTCTGACTAACAAGTTTCTCTAGTGGGCTCCATAGATTTTCAATTGGGTTAAGGTCTGTGCTATTCCCATTCCAGTAGTGGAATATGATTATCTTGAAACTCCCCCCCAAAAAAGTGGCATTATTAGCCATCAAATCTCAAAAATACACTTTTCCCAAAAGGTTTCCACAATTTTGGCCACTACTGTACAATACTCTAGTTTTCAGTATTACAGCTAAGGCGCTATCATAACTAATCAAAGAATATGAAGAATAAGCATATTTCCCAGGGCATGCTTTATTGTTTCACAATATTCACAAGTTTAATGGGGTACCTATTTTATTTTATTTTATTTATTTTATTAAATTTCTATACTGCCCTTCTCCCGAAGGACTCAGGGCGGTGAACAGCCACAAGATAAAACACATAAATACAAAAATTTAAAATAGATTAAAAACGAATTAAATAATTTGGCTGAATTTAAAATACCCCATAATTTAAAACAAATTAAAATTTATATTTAAAATTTATATTTAAAAGGGGAGAAGATTTAGACCAGGCCAGCTTGATGAAATAAAAAAGTCTTGAGCACGCGACAGAAGGTGCGCAGATCCGGGATCCTCCGTATCTCCAGGGGGAGCTCGTTCCAGATTGTAGGTGCCCCCACAGAGAAGGCTCTCCCCCTAGGGGCCACCAGTCGACATTGTTTGGCCGACGGCACCCAGAGGAGCCCCTCTCTATGGGAGCATACTGGCCAGTGGGAGGCTATTGGTGGTAGCAGACGGTCCCATAGATAACCAGGTCCTAAGCCATGGAGCGCTTTAAAGGTGATAACCAAAACCTTGAAGCACACTCAGAAGACCACCGGGAGCCAGTGCAGCTCGCGCAGGAGAGGTGTTACATGGGAACTCCACGTTGCTCCCATAACCACCCGCGCGGCCGCACTCTGCACCAGTTGGAGCTCTGAGTGCACCTCAAGGGGAGCCCCATGTAGAGAGCGTTTCAATAGTCCAGACGAGAGGTGACGAGGGCATGAGTGACTGTGTGTAGGGAGTCCCGATCTAGAAAGGGACGCAACTGGCGGATCAGGCGAACCTGATGAAAAATCCTCCCGGTCACGGCCGTCAAGTGCTTTTCTAAAGACAGCCGTGAATCCAGGAGGACTCCCAAGTTGCGAGCCCTTTCTGTGGGGGCGAATGATTCGCCCCCAATAGTCAGCGATGGCACCAGCTGACTATATCGGGATGTCGGAAACCACAGCCACTCAGTCTTGGATGGGTTGAGTCTGAGTCTGTTCCTCCCCATCCAGATCCGTACGGCTTCCAGGCACCTATCTCTCACATACACCCATGTATTAAAAAGAAAAAGAGTCCAAATCAAAGTCCATTTTCCTCTTATTTTGTAAGCCCTTCCTATTCTCATATAGGGTGATTCTGCTTCAGACTAAATTTTGTTCCCTGAAAGTATTAAAACTAGTCATAAGAGAAGCTGCACATTGATGATAGAAATAGTGAAAATGGAGCATGAAGCTGAAGGGGTTATGAAACCGATTGGGTTCTCCAATGAAATCTATTCATGAAATAGATTAGAATATAGTGATTTGCAGGGGAATAAACCAGGGGTGGATTCTACTTACCTTTACTACCAGTTTGCAGAGGGAGCGCACACGCTTCTGCACATGTGCAGAAGCTTCTGTGCATGCGCAGATCACCCATGATGACGTTGTGGTAGGTGGGCGGAGCCTCCCGCCGGTTTTACTACCGGTTCTATAGAACCGGGAGCAACTCACCACTGGAATAAACCCAATGTGTATCCAGATTTAGTGCTATGTAAGTGTACTTGCAACACTTAGATCTGATGTCGAAGCTATATTGTAAAGCAAAGTATGTATAAAATAATGTTGCAATAGCAGAATGATGGATTAGTGCAAATAGCCCTCAAGGAAAAAAGGGGATTGCAGGTGCATTTTTATGGGAACTCACATGTGAAAAATTACTTTATGATCAGACTGCAAGCAAGAAAAATACTGAGCAAGCAGGCAGGAACTGTAAAATGTTTTCAAAAGAAGAGTCAGAGAGGCTGATTGCTTCATATATAGCTGAGGAAAACAGAGGGGTATGCAGGGAAGACTGAGCTATATGCTGCATGCTGTAGGGGTGGTCTAATGAGATGGAGTAACTAAATAAAGTTATCTTCAGTTCAATCTTATTTAGAATAATATTTAGAATAATTTTATCTCAGGATTCTGGCAGTTTCCAACTGATCTAGAAAGCATCAGCATGGAGAAGATTGGCCTAGCAGAAATAAAGGAAGCGCCTCAAGATTGCCATGCCTAGATGGCTTGTATGAGGTAGTAGCTTATGAGTAGCAGTGAATAGAATCTAAGCCAGCACTGAACATGAGTGTGTTGTTAATTATCCCAATAAATTGCAAGTAGCATTACATAGGATATGGAAGCAGACAAAATAGAATGTGCCTATCAGAAAGAATCCATGTGCTCTATGGAAACTATGAAATTAAAATATCTACATAAGGTAAGCCATACCTACAGATAGATCTACCACCTAAGTCACAGGTGTCAAACTCACCGCATCACGTTGATGTCACATGACGTATCATTACATCTCTTCCCTTCACAGAGCTTGTGTGAGTGTGGCCTATGCATCCGGCCTGTAGGACTGCAGATTTTACAAATTAAAATCTGTGTCAAACTGACATCCAGCCCTGCGGGCTGCCAGTTTGACATCCCTGAAAGTGATACTTGAATATGCATCAGGAGAAGAAATAGCATTCTCATCTTTTCAGCCATCGTCAACTAAAATGCATGACATATTGTAAGAAGAACAAATCAAGGTACATTTTTAAAGTTCTAAATCTTTGCAAGATGATTTATCCGGTGGTTTTCTTCTTCTTTTTTTAGCACACACACACATACACCCCAGTGGTGAAATCCAAATTTTTTTACTACCGGTTCTGTGGGTGTGGTTTGGTGGGTGTGGCATGGCTTGGTGGGCGTGGCTTGGTGGACATGGCAGGGAAGGATACTGCAAAATCTCCATTCCCACCCCACTCCAAGGGAAGGATATTGCAAAATCTCCATTCCCACCAAGGGTGGGTTCTACTTACCTTGACTACTGGTTCGCAACATGCCCACACCCTGCGCATGCGCAGCAGAGACCCAAAGACCAGCTGGCCAGCGGGAAGCACGCACGCATGCGCAACAGAGACCTGAAACAGAGCTGGGGCGACAGCCCACGTGTCCATAGAGAGGGCAGTGTGTGCCACATCTGGCACGCATGCCATATGTTTGCTATCACTGCCCTAAATGATCAGCTGGGGATAGGTGAGGGCAGAAATGCTTCTGCGGCAACAGGACAGAAGGCTCATTTTGCAAGGACCCTCCCCATCCCCAGAATCATTAAGGGAGAAAATGTGCTGCCAGCAGTATTTACTATATTTATGTACATCCAGTATTTACAGTATTTATGTACATCCAAACAAGGCATGGTTTTGAATCTAGTGGATCTAAAAGTCACTCACTCCTTGAACCTAGGTTAGGCTAATGCTGCTACAATGGAATTCCCTCCCATTGTTTGCAATGAGAGACAACACAAGATCAGAAGAACTGCAAATCAAACAGTTCAAACTCTCTCACATACAATTCTACCTTTAGTCCCAAATAGATAATGGCACCAGAAGGATTCTAAAAGCTGTGGATTACCTGCCAACTAACCCACCTCTCCCCCTTCCTAACTCTTCCTAGGATTGCTAATTCATTCCTCCTTTAAAAGAGCCTTGGTAGTACAGCGGACTAAGTGCTGTTATGTAGCACTTAGCTGCCAGCTGCCTGCAATTAGTGCGAGTTCAAATCTCACCAGGCTCAAGGTTGACTCAGCCTTCCATCCTTCCGAGATAGGTAAATTGAGGACCCAGATTGTGGGGGCAATAAGCTGACTTTGTAGAAACACCGCTTATGGAGGGCCAAAAGGCCTAATAAGCAGGTATATACAAAAGAATGAAGGCTATTGCTATAAGTGCATTGTAAGCCGCTCTGAGTCTTCAGAGAAGGGCAGCATATAAATTGAACTAATAAATAAATAAATGGATGGATTCCCCACCCCTAATTGAACTTTTAATACAAATATTTAAAGCATAATATGAATATGAATCAATTGCCAATTTCAATTGTCTTCTTTATCTCTGCTTTTCAAATACTAAAATCCTCATGCTGCTGTTTTTGTCCTGTGGTATTTAATATTACTTTATTAATATTGAATATAGTGTCGAATATTTTACACCTCATGAGTGTTCTGGCTTCCATTTGACTCCCCCAACTCTTCATCTGAATAGCCCTGGCTATTATGCCAGAGAATCGTCTCTTTTAATTGTTTGACAAAGTATAGAACCTACAAGGACTTATAATGGGGCCAACCTATATTAAGCTTTTTCTCAGCACATCTGGCTCTCTCATGCAACGCACAATTTATTTCCAGCTCTGATTCCTGACCTGATTTTTCTCAATATACAAATTTTCCAGACAACCTTTATGAAAGTTGCTGTTGTTGCTGTTGATTGTGGTTTTCGCGTTGAATACATGTGTTCCATCTACAGAATAACTTTTACTGGTAGGAATGGCTTCAAAGCTAGTTTTGCAACACTTTCACGACCGACATGGGCAGGGAAGAAAACCTTTGCAGAGGGAGAAAATTCATGGCTCTCTTCCACTTCTTCTCCTTTGAGGACAGAATGGAGGTAATTGGTCAGCCAATTTTTAGAGGTTTGTTTTGTTTGAAGATTGTAATTTTCAATGCAAACTGACCCAATTGTGCAGCTGTGAAGAACTCTGCAATGTTTAATTTGTAAAATCTGCAACCCAGCACAGCTGCATACACATTTACTGGATTTTTTTTGAAAGGCACCTGAAGCACCATAACTTCAACCTTGTATATAATGCACATGCTCCTGCTATAAAGAATTTCTTGCAATTACAGTGCTATGTGCTGAGGCAACACTTAACTCTGTTGCAAGCACAACAGACCCTGCACTTTGTTAACAACAACAACAACAACAACAACAACAACAACAACAACAACAACAACGAACTGGAAAACCTGGACTGGAAACACTTAAACTTTTGAATATGTACCATGCTTTACATCAACAAAGTGACATCAGCAGGTTGTACCTGCCAAGAAGAATAGGGGACAGAGGGCTATTGCAAATCCATCAAACTGTAGAAGAAGAAAAACGAAGTTTGAATGATTATGTGAACCAAAGTACAGAAAAATTGCTGCAGGCTGTGAAAACGGAGAACATTATAAAAACAACAGAAACAAAGGCAGAATATAAGGAAAAACAACTGGATAACAGATTAAATAGATGGAAAACCAAAGCTTTGCATGGACAGCCCTTGAAAAACATTGAAGGAAAATGTGATAACAATTTGACATGGCCATGGCTTAAGAGGGGAACCATCAAGAAAGAAACGGAAGGTTTAATACTCGCTGCTCAAGAATAAACACTACAAACTAATGCCATGAAAGCAAAAATACAAAAATCCACCGACAATCCAAATTGCTGACTTTGCAATGACAAAGTTGAAACTGTTTCACACTTAATATGTGAGTGCAGCAAAATCACACAAACTGATTACAAAGCTAGACATGATTGAGTTGCTAAATTAAACCACTGATCATTATGTAAAAAATACGACTTACTTGTATCCGAAAAGTCATGGGAACATAAAGTGGAAAAAAGTTGTTGAAACTGAGATGGTGAACATCTTGTGGGACTTTCGGATACAGAGAGATCATCATTTGGAACACAACATGCCAGATATTACAGTTGTTGAGGGCCGAAGCGTACAATTTATTGATATCGCTGTATCAGAAGACACCAGAGTCAAAGAAAAAGAACTGGAAAAAAATCACGAAATATCACGACCTGGCCATTGAAACTATGCGATTATGGATAAAACATGTAACAGTAATACCCATTGTCATCGGGGCACTTAGTAACATGTCCAAGAATTTTATAAAATACATCAAGAAATTGCAGCTTCCTGCAATAACACCAGCGGAACTGCAAAAAACTGTGCTACTCGGAACATTGTATATTTTAAGAAGATACTTGGTTGATACCTAGGACGCTGGCAGCAATCCATATCAACCATTAGTACCAATCAATGGTATTTGTGACACATTTTAAATGCCCGGTTGACTGAGTTTCATGTTTAATGAATAAAAGATATAATAATAAATGTTAATTAATTTAATGTTAACAATAACAATAATAACAATAATTTAAATTAGTGGACTCTCAAACTTTAGTAACTATGTGTACAAAACTAAAAAACATGGCAAGATACATTTAATCAACAGCCAGCCCAGATTAAAATATTAACAAAATCCAAAGGAGCCATTAAACAATGGCAAACAATAATCCCAGGCCTGAGACCACAGCCAGGTTTTCAAGGCTTTCCAGGACCCCAGGAGAGAGGATGCCATCTTTACCTCAGAAGAGATGCTACTTCAGAGGGTGGGGGCCTCAACAGAGAAGGCACACCATGTTTAATGAAAGAGATATGCAGCAGTGTTTCGGCCCTATGCCATATGATTACAGAACAGCAGTTGTTTGTGGAGGAGAGGGGGACTTTGAAAAATTACATAGGTTCCAATTAGAATTCCAATCTGAAAAACAATGAGCTTGCTTCATTATAGCCCATCTGAAAGAAACTTCATTGTTTTCTTGATGGGGACATAGCAGTGAGAAGAGAGGTCACATTGTCATGCAGTAGAGGTTGAGTACTCTTGCTCAGCTTCAGCCATTGGAGAGAGCAAAGTATTGGGCTGAACCTGTAGGGGACAGAGTGGGGTGGAGTTAAAAGAGGGATCAGCCTAGAATCCCGACATAGCCACAAGTGAGCTAAGTTCAACCCCACCCCCTTGAATTCCTTCGACCCTTATCTAACTCTAACCAGGTGTTGTTCATTAGTTGAAAATATTTCTGTGCATAGGTATGAGTAGCAATAAATCAGTTTAATTGGACCATGTGTAGACCTGATCTTTCATGCCTGACGGCGCCACAGTGACCATTTTTATTTCAACTATCTCGGATACATAAATGGTATTTAAAGGAAATCCTGAAAGTGAAGATGATTTGACAATAAAGAGGTAGAAGAGTACATGGGATGTGAAAAATACCTCATATATATCCATAGAAACTATGGAGGCTGCCATGAGCCCACATATTGGGTTATTATTTTATTAAATAAACCATAAATGGATAGTTTACACATTGCCTTAAAATCAGATCTGTTGTTTACAAAGTACAGTCCATTGGTTCACATATTGTCTCAGCCAAAACCAAATTAATCAAATTAGAAAGATTTCTGAGTTAGCAGCTTATAGCATCACCCATCCATCCATCATTGTGGCAATATAAAGCCTGTCTGCACAAATGATTAATTGCTGCAGTGATGATTGGATGGGGCTATTAATCACTAGTGTGGGCTTCTCCCATGGCTTAGTGCAATGTGTGAACACAGTCAATGTACAACTAGTCATTGCAGAATCTCAAAAGCTAGATCAGACAAGGCAGTTTTCATATTGTTTGATTACAAAGGAAGTCACAAAGATTTGGTAGGAATCCTGGGAATTGAAATTCCAGTGGGGAGGGCCAGGTAATTGTTTTAAAAGGATTTTGAAGTACATAGAGTACAAATGAAACATAGAAGCAGTGGCTTGGTTATAGCACCATAGAGCACATTGCAAACTCAGAAATCCTATTAAACAGAAAATACAGCCACTATAAACAAATATTTTGGCCAGGGTTGAAATTGGGGCTTCTTTTAATTACGCTTTTATGTCTGTTCCTCATTGCTCAATTTGCATGTCTTGACCCTTTAAACAAGGTGACTGATTTTAGGGATGGGGGGGGGAAGTAATTTGCTCAATATTGTGCCTTCTTCTGGACAGTTTTTATAGCATACTTTATCAGTTGTTTTCAAAAATGTTTTAATAACTTAATGGCTTAAGATACGTTGTAAAAACAAACAAATAATTATTACCAGGAGTGGTTCAGCTTGGCAATCCCAACAAGTTAAAAAATAAAGAAAAAAAATTACATGGATGTAAACAACTCACTGATAAAAATGAGCAATTTTTTTTTGTTGTTTTTTTAAAAAAACAAGCTTTTGGTCTGCATAAAATCTCTATAAGCCAAATGAGGTACAACAGGATTGTGGAGGTTGGTGAATATGGCTTCTGGATCCTAATAATCTCCTGATTAAATACACACACATAAACCCACACACTTTATGATAGCTGTGATATAATAAGCAATTTATAAACCAGATACATAAATAGCCAGAACAGTACAGAGTATGCTTAATTTACATAATTAATATACAGTATATTATAGAGGACACGCTTTCTGGGTTTCAGCCAGATGGCATAATTCCTGTTAAAAGTACAGAAAGTGATTAAATTCCACATTTAGTTGAATCACATTTTCAGACCTAAAATTATAAATATCTTCAAAAAAAATTGTTTCAAAAGCACAAACTACAGATTTGATCCAATCTTTATTTCATAAACCACAACTGACTGGGTCCACACCTCTCACTAAATTATGAGTTGTTATTTATTGACGTTGTTTTGTTACATTTATGCTGTACTTTCTTTTAAAAATTCAAGACTGCATACACATTCCCTTCTATTTTCCCCACCACAGCTCTCTGAGGTAACTTGGTCTGAGAGAGGTTGACTATCCTAAAGTCAACAAGTAAGCTTCCATGCCTCAGAAGAAATGAAAACCTGGGTTTCTCTGTTTCCTTATCTCACCCGCTAGACAGCACAATGGATTCCTTTGCAAGAAACTATGTGATTCCAGGTTAAGTCTGCTTCTTCCACTTTAGTATTTGGTAAGCATCCTTTTTTTCTCTCAAGTTTTATTTATTTTTTTAATTATTTTTTATAAAAATGTCAAATCAATGCATGAACAGTGTGGCACCTGGGCACCATACATTCCAGTATGAACAAAATTTATCAGATTAAACATCATTATTACATTCAATCAACTTATGAAATTCCCATAACACATACACATCTCTATTAGGTTACAGTCTATCATTATTTAATTATTCCATCTATTTCTCATTATTACTTTTATTTTATCGAATAAAAATGTAATACATTAATATTCCCTTTATTTCTATCTCTTACCCTAGCTTTTAATCATATCACCCTATAT
This sequence comes from Pantherophis guttatus, assembly GCF_059756535.1. Classification (NCBI taxonomy): domain Eukaryota; kingdom Metazoa; phylum Chordata; class Lepidosauria; order Squamata; family Colubridae; genus Pantherophis; species Pantherophis guttatus. The sequence goes on from NC_142063.1 coordinate 104,944,504, forward strand.
TAAAAGTCTTTTTCTTTCTTTCCTATCTAACTTCTAATCATGTCACCTGCCTACAAAAAGAGGGGGGTGGGGAGAAAAAGAATAGAAAGGGAGAGTTAGGGAAAGACAATTCAATACAGCAATCAAGAAAAGGAATCATCCCACCATCATCTCTTGCCTACTTTGTACTTTAGTTGCTATACTTAAAAAAAAAAAGGAAGAGGGGTAAAAGGAAAAGCAATTAGAGAAAGAAAAAGGAAAAATCATCTACCCATCTTCTCTTGCCCGCTTTGATAATTCAATTGCTATGCTTTTTTTTTTAACTTGCCTCCCCCATTCCTCTCTTAAGTCTCCATTTATTTCTATTTCATGGATGTCCAATCGAAGCGTTCCTCCCACCTCTACCCTCTTCCACTGCCTATTTTAGTATTTGGTGAGCATCCTTAATTCAGTGCTTGGTTCTGTAACTGTCCAGCACAAGCAGAAGACAAATCAATTTTGTATCGTCAAATCCATGAATTATACTGCTCAAAAAAATAAAGGGAACACAAGCAGAAGACATCCAAGATCTGAATGAATGAAATAGCCTTATTAATACTTTGTTCTTTACATACAGTAGTTTATACACTGCTCAAACAACTAAAGGAAACACAAAACTACTGTATGTAATGAACAAAGTATTTAATAAGGCTATTTCATTCATTCAGATCTCGGATGTCTTCTGCTTGTGTTCCCTTTATTTTTTTGAGCAGTGTATTTTTCCAGCTATTCCAACTACTAAAAGAACATTTCTTTGAAGATTAATAAACATATACAGATATTTATTAATATATCAAGCATTTCCAAGTCCCAATGGCATCCCTGAAGCCACTAATTGATTCAAAAGATTTGTATGGCCAATTGTAGGACTCTGGGTAACTTACAACAACAATAAATGTTATACACTGTTCAGAGTCACTTTGTGTGTGGGTGTATTGGGTAGCTATATAAATTTGTTTAATAAATTAGATAGATAGGTAGATAGATGATAGATAGATAGATAGATAGATAGATAGATAGATAGATAGATAGATAGATAGATAGATAGATAGATAGTTATAGATGGTAGGTAGGTAGGTAGGTAGGTAGGTAGGTAGGTAGGTAGGTAGGTAGGTAGGTAGATAGATAGATAGATAGATAGATAGATAGATAGATAGATAGATAGATAGATAGATAGATAGATAGATAGATAGATAGATAGATAGATAGATAGATAGTTATAGATGGTAGGTAGGTAGGTAGGTAGGTAGGTAGGTAGGTAGGTAGGTAGGTAGGTAGGTAGATAGATAGATAGATAGATAGATAGATAGATAGATAGATAGATAGATAGATAGATAGATAGATAGATAGATAGATATGATAGACAGACAGACAGACAGACAGACAAAAACCCAAGTAAGTAAAAAAAGCAGGGGTATCTGTCTAGGTGAGGAGATCAAAAGTATCAAGGTGGCAGCTATAACTCCACAATCAAAACCTCACCCTTTTTGACATGTTTCACATGCACAATGCTTGTAAAAAGGACAGGCTTTCAGTCACTGGTACCATTTTGAATTCCCATAGTTCCCCTCCCATATGTCTCCCCCCACCCACCCTTCTGCAGGAAAGAGAAGCAAACGGTTGTGTTCTGAACCTCAAGATAAGTGAAAATGGCACAATGAACTTTGCCTAAATTTTTCAAGTTACACACCTTTTTTTCCTGCTTCTGAATTCTGCACATTCTTGCATTCTGGCCCTTTCAGATTCATACACCCACACACATACACACACACACACACACACACACACACAATCCAGAATGCAAAATGGTCTTGATGTGCAGACGTTGTCTTTGTATTTGATTCTTTGATGCCGTCTCAGAATGGATTTACTTAAGTAAAATTTAAGATTTACTTAATTTTTCTTTCCTACGGGCAATACCCAGTTCATACATTCTTATGAATTCTTCATAGAGTTTGTGTGGCCCAGAGATCTCTATAGTAATGCCTTTATAGAGGCATTTTTCTATATGAAACTGAAAGATCAAATACAGCCTCTTATCTAGGGTCATATTTCCGTTTTAATAACCCTTAAGCAGCTATGGCTGATGGGGAGCCTGCAAGTTCCCAAATGAATTATCTCTTTCAGGGCCAGAAATGAACTTCTCTTGTAGGTCATAATTGGATGCCTCAAAATCAGGGAAGTCTCACGTGCAAACCAGATGAATTTCAGGCAGCAGCCGAGCTAATTGGTAGGCTCCCCTTTCCTTTTCCCTTTAGGTGAAAACAACTTCAACAGCAAAGGAAAAGTCTGTGCCCTCTCCCCCTCCCCTTCCTTCACCCCCTTTTACAGCCATAAGTAACATCTGCAGAATGAAACCAATCAAAGCCAGATGTGGAAAAGGTCACTTATTATGACTAGGAAGCATATTATTAAAATAATAAAGGGGAGGGTATGATAAAACAAATAAAGAGGAAGAAGAAATACGCAGCGTAAATGCAAAACAGGCCAACCAAACCACATGCATCCCCTTTCGAGAGGATGCTCATGAATTTCATGGTACTTGAAGGCTTCTTGGCTTGTTCTGAGGGTTGATATCAGAGACCCCAAATTAATTGCATCTTTGCCATTGTCTCTTGGATCACACGCTCAAAACAAACCAGAATGGCGAGATTGCTGCAATCCTTAATTGCCAAATAATTATTTTTCCTTTTAATACCAGGCATGAGGAAATTGAAGTGAACCCCATCATGCCCAGATAGTTTCCAGGATTCTTCATCATTGGTCAAAATAACTGGAACTGCTGAGAGTTCCTATATCTGGCCATTATCTTAATTTTGGTAATAGTGAGGAGGTTGTTCTTCCCAGTAAATTGGAATGTGTTGTGCAATTCTTGAGGTAGATTCTGAAGTTTTGCTTCAGCTATGCTACTTTCAGCATCTTCAAAAGAGAAGGTCAAGGAGCAAAATTGGCTGAATAGAAAGAGGGATGTTGCTGTGGTCAGACTGATGGGAAAGTGTTGGCTACACACCAAGGCAAAGGAGCCTTAGTGGCTCAGTGGACTAAGTAGCACTTAGCTGCCAGCTGCCTGCAATTACTGCAAGTTCAAATCTCACCAGGCTCAAGGTTGACTCAGCCTTCCATCCTTCCGAGGTAGGTAAAATGAGGACCCGGATTGTGGGGGCAATAAGCTAACTTTGTATAAAAAAGAACACCGCGGGGGGGGGGGGGGGCAAAGCCCTACTAAGCAGGTATATACAAAAGTATGAAGGCTATTGCTTAATGCATTGTAAGCCGCCCTGAGTCTCCGGAAAAGGGCGACGTATAAATCGAACCAATAAATAAATAAATAAATAAATTTATTGGCTATAGCCTTGGAAGAGGTTTAGGACAACACAGCTCTAAATCCAGCTGCCCCTGAATCTTTCATTCGAACCTGCTTGCTTTGCAATGGCACAGTTTTGCTATGTCTCTGAGCTGAGCAGGAGGGATGCTGGGAAATTAATTTTTTACTATTGTGTACCATGAACAATAGGAATGGAATATGGATAGGTAGGCAGATAAAGAAAAGAACACTGAGAACATTGAGAAAAACATTGAAAAAAGACCAAATTCAGTTGTGTGCTCAGTAACTTAATGTGGGGCATGAACAAATCTAGTGTGACTTGATTCTGCTTTGGGACCCGGATCCATTTCTTATGCTATCCCTCACTAAATCACAATTGGTTAGGTCTACACATTGAGCTAAATCAGAAAACCTCAATTTACAGTCCTCAATGGATGGGTTCATACAACATGCTAGGCCTAAATCAATCCATATAATAGGCTTGGTTTAGCACATTCTGAGAATACAATCACACATAATTTTCTTTCCACTTCTATTTATTTTAATCCTTCGATTGTCTCTTTTTTTCCTACCCTTTTTGGCCTTCTGCCTCTACTTTTCCCAGGTCTTTAGTCCTTCTTTCAGTTTTATTTTTAGACAGCCTTAACCATAAGCCAATCTGTCTCTGATCTGATCTGAGTTCTTATCATAGAAGTTGGAAAAGATCTTTCAGCCTTCTAATTCTCCATCAGGAAAATATAGTACTGTAGCTAGCACTATTAATCAAAGGCTACATTACTCAGGGTTAACTTAATCATGCTTCTCTCCACTGGCCCAATGTCTTGAGTTCACATGACACCCTGAATCAGGCAGCCTGGGTTCACGCAATATGCTAGGCTAAAATGCAATTGGTTAGCTTGCAGTTCAGCCTGTTATGCAATACTTCAACATAATCCCCACAAAATCTTGCTGTAAAGCAAATAGGACATTTGGGAAACATATTTGAGGTAACAAGAGAAAGGAATGGGGCAAGTTGATATATATTTGCTAGCGCTAGGCGTTCCAAAATAACACCCACCATGTTTGACGGCAGAGTTCCTGGAGCCTGCTCCAAGCAAGAAATTTATCATATTTTTCTCTTCCTAAGCCAAAGAAAGCAAAGGAAATGTCCAAATAGAAAATAAACGACTACCCGTGTGGGTGTACTTGTCCTTCAGTAGAATCAGGACCGATTAACTTCAGCAAGGATAACCTTCTACTTCAGGTAGTTCATGGCAGTTAATTGTCAATGGGACGGAGCTGGGAGAGTGGGGCTAGGGTACTATTTCCCCAGTAATCTAAAATCAAGTCCAAGGCCTTACCAAATCCATAGTTTATAGCCAAGGAACTTTCTGTGCGGGAAATGAGAAGCAAAATGCATGACTCCTTACTGCTGTGATGGCAAACCTATGGCACACGTGCCAGAGGTGGCATGCAGAACTTTCTCTGTGGGCACATTCACCATCACCCAGCTCAGCCAGCTGGTCATCGGGTTTCCGGCGCGTGCCTTCCGGTCTGGGCACTCTGTGCCTAAAAAGTTTGCCATCACTGCCTTGGTGGAGACTTCAATGGTAGCAGTTAGTTTCTTATCAGAAGTTCAGGTCCTACTGATGCCTCTACTCAGCTTCTGTGTTTGCAATCAGGTCAAAAGCAGAATTTGTCATCTTAACTTTCTAAACTCTCACAGCTATAATGCAACCCTATAGAACAAGATTGTACCAGCTTTATTCTTGATAAGAGCAGTACATGGTCATAGTGTGTGGTTCCAGATAATACATTCCCAAGAGATCGTGGCCAGGGAAAATTAAATTTCATTTAAATCCATGGTGTGTGTGTGTATATATATATATATATATATATATATATATATATATATTTAATTCTCTGAAGACCCCTTTGTTCTGATCTATAGCTATAGAACCTTTCTCAACCTTGGCGACTTAATGATATATGGACTTCAAGTGTCTGGGGAATTCTGAGAGTTGAAATCAACACATCTTAAAATTGCCAAGGTTGAGAAACACTGCTTTATGCACAGTCATTCACTTACAAACACACATGTAGGTTTAGATATATGCATTTAACACAGAGGGAGGGAGGGAGGGAGGAAAGCAAAAATAAGCAATGCAAATGAAACCACCCCCAACAAATGGCTATTAGCGTCTTCTTGGTCTCTTGCTCCAGATAATTGGTTCTTCTATTATTCTTGCTCTTTAATGTTTTTTTCCTAATATTTTCTGGGAATCTGCTCTCTTGAATGTTAAATTCTTTAGTAGACCTGTGGGTTGGGATGAGATGCTTTCAAATTCTTGAAATATGTTATTATATTTCATTTCAGTGTTTTTCTTCTCCAAGCTAAGTATTCCCACTTTCTTCAATCTCTATGCAGAAACCTTAGGTTCTGGTCCCTTGATCACCCTTATTGTCCTTCTCAAAACTTACTCCAATTTGTCTGAATCCTTCTTAAAGAAGACACAATAGTCAAAATGGAATTTAACCAACACAGAATAAAGACTTCCGGCTGACACCACAGTGAGATTGGACGTGAGGAGCAGATTTCCTCACTCCCAAGCCAAATTGTCCCTGTTGGAGGGCTCAGAAAGGAGCTAAAGCCATCCTATAGGGGTGGTGAAATAAAGAGAAGTGCCCTGCAGATCGCAGAGTGCCGCAACTCTCCTGCTTGACAAGGGCTTCTTCCCTCTCATCCATGACAAGAAGAGGCAGCCTGGCTCTTCTTGGCTGCCATGAAGCTTGGACAGCCAAGACAACAAAGGAATGTGCAGGAGCGGTGTAGGCAAACAGTGACTGGAGCTTGGTGAGAAGATTCCTTTTTTATTTATACCCTAACTTTAAAAGAAAAAAGAAGAAGAAAATCCAGGAAAAGAGACTCTTAGAACTATTTCTTAAAGTGGCGAATAACCATAGAGAGAAAAATCCTAAACCTGAAAGAAAGGAACTAAGAGCAGAAAAACTAAAGACCTTTTAAAACATAGAAAATTGAACTTTTAACTGGGTAGGCATTGTTCTGGAAAGGCATTATAAAATGCTGGAACTATGTACTTTAATAGTTGACTTTGCTCCCATAAATTGAATGAAATTTGGATTAATCAATTTGTCAGACACAAAAAAATGCTGAAACCTAAGTTGAGGGTGCCATCTACTGGTGAATGGAATACCATACCTCTACAAGCCTGCAAAATTTCAGATGAGAAATAAACGTCCATCTGGAGGACTGTGGTGATACTCACTGTTCTATAACTATCTACTTTATTATTACTGGACTCTATGTGAGAATAAGGAAGACCTTTAAGTAAAGTAAAATGATTTTTGATTTTTGGAAAACAGCCTGGACTACTTAAATGGAACAGATTAATAATCCTGAGATGTAAAGAACTATGTTTATTGAACTTTCTGAGGAGCAACTTTGGACCTGAATATATTGTTTTTGGACTATTGAGTAAGGGCGGGACATACCAAAATAAGACAAGATGCCCCTTCAGGGGGAAATGAGTGAGATTTCAAAAGAAGTGGTGTTGATGTTTCAAAGCATTAGGAATACTATGATAAAGAATCACAGAGAGATGAAGAACCTAATGCAAGGGGAAAATAGAAAATATCCTACAACTGATAATGAATGAAGATCAAAGAGTCCAGGAAACAGAAGAGACAACAGAAAGAATGGAGGAAAAGATAGAACAGACAAATCAGCAAATAAAGCAAGGAGATGAGGAGGAGAAGATGACAAAGATAATAATGACTGATGAAATCAACCAAGGGGAAAGTATTTTAAGAGATTTAAAAATGGAATTGGATAAGTTGAAAGGTACTTTTGAAAGGGAGATAGGAGCTTGGGTGCATACTCTGGAGACCTGGCATCTTAGGGGGTAGAGATGGGAGAAATATTCAGACTGAATGGTGAATATGCAGATGTTGATAGAGACAAAGATCTAAGAGAGGAGTATGAGAGGCAAGCTAAAAAAAAACAAACAAGAATTGAAGTATTAAAATGGGCAAGAGATGATGGATAGAAAGGGAATTTTTTTCCCCTAATGATGGCCTGATTAAAAACTAGAATAGAGGTAGAAATAAGAATGCACACTTTTATATAAAGCAGTAATTAGATGGAATGATTGGAGGTTGAAAGATGGTATTATTATGTATGTTTAAATAATATGGTGATTGGTACTAGAATGATATATTCAAACATTGAACAACCAAATAATGAAGGACTATGTCTTAATATAAACATGTGTATTAACACTAGGATTAGTAATGGTGGCCTGACTAGAAGCAAGAATAGAGGTAGAAATAAGAAACGGGGAATATTAGCATATATAATTTTTATATATTAGAATATAAGCAATAGCTAGATAGAAAGACTAGAGGCTGAAAGATGGTATTACTATGTACATTTAAATAATACCATTGGCATTAAAATGGAACATTGAAATATTGAATGACTACTTTAAAACAAACATTTATATTAATACTATGATTACAAAAATTTGATTAATGTAACAAATATTATTAATATTATTATCGCTAATTATATCAAAATGAATTATACCCAGAGGCCACACTGTTCATGTATTGATATTGATGTATATTTAAAAATAAAAATCCAATAAAACTTTAAAGAATTTTTCCTCTCAGGAACAACTTTTCCCATTTATTTATAGGAATCTATCCGTTGTTACAAAGTGGATCCATAAAAATAAATAGGGAAATTTCCATGGATAAAACCTTGGTTCATGGCCTATGAAAGCTCTCCATTTCAGGAATCCCTCTTTTGTCATTTATTCAGTCACTTCTGACTTTTAAAGGCTTTATACATTTAGGTTCTGTTTTCTATTTAATGCTGTTCTGTAATTTTGTTTAATGTTTCTACTTTTAAACCTGTATCTTACGCGATCGTTTCTATGCAAGGTGTTGTTTGCCACATTTCTTTTCTAGAATTTCCATCCATTTTTAGCATAATCAAGCTAATTACCAGCCTTAGTTCGGTAATCTTAGTCTTGATTACATGACATCAACATAATAAAACAGCCTTAGTGTGGTAATCTTAGCTTCCAATGATATTTCTGGCTAGATATGGTCTAAAATCTCATTCATTATTTTTCTATCAAAGTTATGAGCAGCAGCAGTCTCCAAACCCATCAGTTTAATGGAGTCTAGTACTCTTGGATTTTTTTTTTTAAACTTTTACAACTGTGAGTTATTATTAAAAAAACATAGTATTATTTATTTATTTATTTATTTATTTATTTATTTATTTATTTATTTATTTCATTTTATTTTGTCAAGCATGTATATTATAACAGATATAAACATGATTATGAATACATAAAATGGATATGAATAAATGGGGACATTAGGACAGGGACAGTAGGCCCATTGGTGTGCTTACGCACGCCCCTTACAGACCTCTTAGGAATGGGGTGAGGTCAACTGTTAGCAGTCGACCTCAGTTGTGGGAGTTTGGGGAAGAAACCACAGGTAGTGCATTTCAGGCATTTAGCACTCTATTGCTGAAGTCATATTTTCTGCAATCGAGTTTGGAGCGGGTTTACCTTAAATTTGTATCTATTGTGTGCTCATGTATTGTTGTTCTGACCTAGACTTCCTGAGGCAGTAAAAAGCACACAATTAGTCCCAAAAACCCTCTTTTTATTTCAATGGCTGTGAATTCTTTTCATTTGCAGCCTGTTCATTCTCATTCTGTTCATTCACAGATGAGTCACAAATAGTTATAAAGAGTCCGACAGAAGTCTGCCACAGTCCTTCGGGATAAGGCTGATAAGCACTCACCTTTATCTCCCTTGACATGCTGCCAAGACCTAATTGGCAATTAGCTTTGCAAGGCCACATGGAGCAGAGTCAAAATGGAGCTGCAGAATTTAAACCGACGAGAACAAACAACATTGCTTCCTGCAAAGGCTCACGTGCTTTTGTTTCTCCTTTATGTCATATGAAAGGGGCCAATCATCTCCAAGCCCTACTCCCAAGTCGTCCCTTTTGTTTTAACTGTTCTTGCCTTCTGGCAGCTCTGCGCATGCGCACACTGGGAACAGGCTCCCCCTGTTCCTCTGCCTCGTTGATGTCCGACTGGAGGCTCTGGAGTCCACACATAACTCCCAGATGGCCCTGGCCCCATCTCTGCTTCTGACACAGAGCCCTCATCCGAGCCTTCCCCAGACTCCAGGACTGACCAACGTTCCTCCCTAGCCTCCTCACTGTCCAACTCTGCTGCCAGCTCCGCAGGCCACCAACGGACCACAACACTTGTTCTGCCCTTGGTATTAAGCCTGATGACCTTGCTTTTCCAGGTCTTCTCCATGCTAGTCATTACAGTACGCCGAAGTGGCCATTTCCATTTAATTTCTGGTCCAATGTCTCCTGCATGGTTAATTTTGAAACAGAGGGAAGGAGTCCTGGTTTGATTCAGTTTTCCCATTGCCAAATTTTTATCTGGCTGACACCATTTCTAGCTATAGTCATTTCTTTAGTCTTCTTGATGTTTTGGCACAATTCAACCTACTCAACTTCTGCCATGAGTTTTAGGATCAGTTGTTTTATATTCTTCTCATTTTCTGCAATAGAGGGGTATCATCTGCATATTATTAACGTTTCCACCACTAATTTTCTAATATGTTTACATTAAAACCTGCCTGTATAGTATAAATTAAATTAAAAAGAAGCGGAAATAAAATAAATATGCCATTATATCCAAGTCTTATGTATTAACCAAACTGTTGATCTCTGATTAATAAGTTATTAAAGGGTAGAAAACTATTTTGCTAAGATTTTGCCCACATATTGATCATTCAGTGTTATGATCATGTAATTTTAATAGCAAAAACAGGTTTCTCAAGGCTTACAATTTCTCTAGCCTTCATTTTTCACAATCCTTCCAATAAAAGCTTTGCATGCAAAACAGCTCCTCTTGCATCTGGCCTTTTTCCTAGCAAAGTAAACAACTTCTCCTGTCCTGAAAAGCAAAGCAAGCAAGTGGGCTGGGGTTATTGAGAGAATAAAATATTCCTGCCATATTTACAATCAGAGTTCTTTTGTGATGAAACATAAACTGTGAAGGTCTCCAAACTTACCTTCCTTCCTTTCTTCCATCATCCCTCCCTCCTTCCCTCCCTTCTTTCATACCCATCATTAACCACATTGTACCCTATACTTACATGTCTTATGAGCAGAAAAGAGGCTAAAAAATCTATGTGTCCAACAGAATTTTTATGTCTCTCTCTTAATTTGCTGTCTAGAACAGAGAGAAATGTTCCAGGCCAAATCCATCTTTACTTGCTGATCTTTCAAAACAACTCTTCTTTTTCTCTAACACTAGAGTTGCCTATTATGTTTCTGCTGAGGTGACACGCAGCGCCCTCTCTGATGGCACACAAGCTATCACCCTAGTTCAGTTCTGCCGCACACGTGTGCAGACCCGCCAGTCAGCTGGTCTTCGGGTCTCTGTCATGCATGCGTGGAGGCAGGGAGGCGCGCGTGCATGCGCAAGGGGTGGGGCACATGTGGGAGGTATGTGCAGTGATGCGGGGCATTGCGGGGGCATGCACACATGTGCAGGGAGCGGGGTGCATGCACGGGAGCCATACGTGCATTGCATTTTGCGGGTTTGAGCGTGCGCTTTGGGCACTCAGTCCAGAAAAGGTTAGCCATCACTGGTCTATTGTAAATGTACATTTAAAAAAAGTCTGGTAGTATCTTTTCAGACTAACATATTTTATTAAAAGACATAAAGCATCCATGAACTATACGTCATTTAAGATGCATGTAATAAAGTGAGCTATACTTCATGAAAGCTTACACCTTTTAATAAAATACATTATTATTCTGAAAAGGTGCTACCAGACTCCTGATTTTCACCATTCTGAAAGAAATTAAAAGGCTTGCTTCATAAGATATGTCCATAGATTTGATCTGAACCCCAAATATGAAACACAACAGAGAAATGACGGAAACCTATAGGGTAACATTCACATCTATATTATATCACATTAAAAAATACTGTGAGTTTTAGAATCACACAGGAATCTTTCTAGGCTGAGATTTTCTGAGCAACATAAACAAAAATAAAGTAAGAAAATATCCAGAGATTCCAAAGGTCTTCTTTTCTACTTCCTCTTTTACCACCTCGGGTGTCAAGGGATTCAAAGATGAGTTTATGAAAATGTGATTAAAATTGTATTATCTTTTCTTGTTCACTGAACTATAAGTGAATTTAGGCATACTGAAGTCTCATTGAAATAAATGAGTCCAAAGTCATCTATCTCTGCCCTGCAATTAATGGTGCTGATGCTGTTCTTCTCCCAAATCATGACCACAAGATCCACAGCACATCAAAATTTGCAAACTATTGTGAACAGGCAAGGAGGCATTTACTCCTCAAATAAAACAACCCTGGTTGGACACTTTAGGGGTTCCTGCTGTTGTGCTCCCCAGTCTCTAGCCTGAGATAGCTTGCTATAGGGTGCCCTGATTTTTTTTTTTTTTAAAGTGTCAATAAGCCATTATAAATCCTCTGGATAGCTCACAAAAACAGAACAATATTAACAGTTGAGACAGTGGAGGAAAGAATGAGGCCAAGAATCAAAAACTGGCTGAGAACCCAACAGCTCAAGCACCTGCCATCTGTGGCTTACCACCAATGAGCCACATCTCTCAATGTCCCATTGAGTTGTTGTAATGAGACCTGCTGTAGACATGGAAATGGAACTCTAGGCCAGTATGCAAAAGCAGAGTAATCCCGGGCCATTTGCTTTACTGCTTCATGAGATCACATCTTCGTGCAAGAGTGCTATATCTTTTTTTCCCCCATATGAAGCCATAGGCTTGTTTTAGAACTAGAGGCAGACTTTAGATACTCAAGTTGCCATCGAGAGGACCTCTGTGCTGTGCATCATTGAAGCTTAATGCACAGGATTACATGATCAAGTGCTAGGAGATAATCTAATCAAGTCAGTGCCCTTTGTTGGCCTTCAGCATGAGCAGACATAGAGTCATCCAACCCTTGTAGATGAAGCAAGACAACATAAATCCCTTCATGTTCTCCCCAGTTCATTTCTTGCAAGGATCTGCCAGAGGGGAAAGAATCCATTCCACAGCTACATGACTTGACAGGAAGGCCAGCAGCTGCAGCCCTTCCTGTGCCAAATGTGAGAAACAATTTTGTGCGTCATTCCAGAAATGATATTGCTTCATTCCAGGCACTGTTGTCAAATAATTGTTTCACTCTTCAGAGACATGCACCCACTCTGGCACCCAGAAGCTGATTCCTAGGTCCAGTCATTGGTCTCTTTAGCCACCAAAAAAAGGCCAGTTGCCAGCTAAAAGTTGGGAAGTTCTCAAGTCCCACAAGGAAGTGTTTACATAGAGGGGTGACTGAAGCTGGGATGTTTGTGTGGAGACTAGGAGCGGAAGGCTAAAAAACCTCAAGTAGGCTCTTACCCAGAAAGAGTGGATATCCCTCAAAAGGCCAGAGTCCTTCTCTTCTGTGATCAAATCCCAAACATGGCATGCTTTGGAAGGGATTGTTATATGTTTTCCTACATTTTGTTCTCTAAATCTGGGAAAAGATGACCCCAGAACATGCAACCTTTGGGGAGCACCCAATGTCAGTGTCAGTAACAACAGCCAGCTCATAAAAATGATGAATATTTTCTGGCTGTGGCTCATGTATCTTATTTCTGTGAGAAAGAGATGCTGGCTATCTCACATCAGCATCTGCTAACCAATGGATTTTCTTTATTCCATCTTTCATTCTGTTTTAACCAATGACATCCCTAAGAGGTCATATTTAAGATCTCTGTAAGGTTTGATGCTAATTCTCTCCTACTGTCCATTTAGAAATAAGACTAGCTGCACTTCAGAAGACTTGTTGGAACCTATGCCTAGCTTTGCATTTTCTGTGGTTCTGTGTAAGGCCAAGCGTATATTATATAAATGATAGTATTGTAATTTTTATAGAATGCTTTTGGTGGAGCTGGGACTATGAATATTTTATTCAGCATGAGTGTTAAGCAATTGCCAGTCCCATTTCCCCCCCCCATGAGAGAAAAGACACAATCATACCTGATTAATACAAACTGAATAAATATGTTCAACTCCCACCTAACAGATGCTAATGGTTTTGTTGGCTGTTGTAGGGCAGTTCCTAGGGGAGTGAAATCTGGATGTCAAGAAGCCCATTTCTGAAATACACAAAGAACAAGGTACTGAAAATAATTGTCTTTGTACAAACATTAGGGATTGCATGAGCCTTTGGGGTTCTGTAATCCATTATCTTATGTAGTCTCTTCTTCCTGAATTGAAAAAACGACCGGATTTTCATTAGCTTCTGCCTTCTGAATGCCCTCCAAATTCACTCAAAGTTTTATTCCTATTATGAAAAGAGCTCAACTCTGTTTAGTTCCATGAGATGGTCCATGATGTAGGGCTGACAAGCAAATATTCGTAGAAGACGAATGAAAGCAATGGATGTATTAGCCAAGCTAATGTCCTCCCTTTTGTTGGCATAGTTGCGTGATATAGTCAATGTACCAGAAGCCCCATTCCTGATCCTATAATATAAAATGCTCATGAATGTTCAAAGTACTGCATGTGCAGGAACTACTCAGTACAAAAACTTTTAAGTAGGCCAACATGACTATCATTTAGGGCAGATTGGAACTGATGTTGAGAGTTTCTTGCCTAAGACCACCTAGGGAGCTTAGGAAGGTTAAGAAATCTAAACAAATGTTTTCCCAGGGCACAGTCAGATATTAACCCACTGCATGCCATAAGGACTCATTTTCAGTGCTGGCCCTTCTATTAGGCAGAACAAAACACTCAAATTATGCAGCGGAATTTGAATATGTCTGCTGAGTAGAGAAGGAACAGGGATGGCTTAGCATGATGCCTTCAGGTTTGTTGGAGGATGCTTTAAAACAATTAATCAGTGGAATGGCTTGCTCCCAGAAGCTGTGGACACTTCATCACTGGAGGTTTTTAAGAAGAGATTGGACAACCATTTGTCTGAAATGGTATAGGGTTTCCTGCTTGAGCAGAGGGCTGGACTAGAAGACCTCCAAGGTTCCTTCCAATCAGTGGTGGTATTCAGTTGGTTCTATCCAGTTCTGGTAGCGAACTGGTAGCGGCAGCTGCGGGAGGCTCCACCCACCTGCCCGGACATCATCACCTCCCGTTTTTGACACTCTGTGCATGCGCGGAAGGCGTGCGCTCACATTTGCAAACTGGTAGCGAAGGTAAGTGAATACCACCTCTGCTTCCAATTCTGTTATTCTGTTATTCCTATGATCCATGTCATAGTAAGATGTGCTAGTCAGTTGTTTGTAGCGGGAAGGCATCTTCAGGTAGAAAACTGTCTTAGAAATGTAAAATCATAGAACTAGAAGATGCTATTTCTGCCAGTTTCCAAGTTCAGTGCAAGAATGCAGACTGAAGAATCCCAGACAAATGACTGTCTAGCCACTACTCAAGTCAAACCTTGCATGAGATACTGCTGTGCACAGATGGTATTTGGTACCTGATGCAAAATCTCTACTGTATCATTCGAATTACAGAATACTCATTCATGTGCTTTTCAAAGTGAGGAGCCAGTGGGCTCTATGCCCAAGACTAGCTGACTACTGCTGAGGGAGGCAGGAATGGATAATGCCAGACAGCTTTTCCAGAGCCAGCTGGCACTGCTAACGTCTTGGCTCATCCTGGTCATACTGTATAGCAAACAAGGAGGCAGAAGGCCAACACTGAAATCCAATGGCTGACTTTAAATTGTTGAAGGATTTGATTTTGCTTTAAAAGAGGCACGCACACTGAAGGGAAAGCAAAACCAAAAAGCACCGTTCAAGATGTGGTGTGCCATCTGCAGAACAATCTTCCTTTATCTTCCTTTGTCTGAAATGAGTGGAAGTAGGGGAGAGAGTAGGCTAAGAAATAGGTTCTTCTGCAATAAGGTCTAGCAACATTAGCATGTTGCTCTTCAGCCACAAGTTTTTACCCTAATGTCTGACCATCTGGTACTCTTGACAGATTTGAAGAACTTCAATTCACCCAGCATTCTCAGCTAATATGGTCAAACGTCAAGGTCTAGAATTTCAGAAAAGCACATTCTGCTCGGTTTTCACCAACCTACTTCCACCTGTTCTTTAATAGTCCTTGTGCATGGTTAATTTCTTCAGCAAAGACTAATGGGATTACTTCCCAATTGGCTATATTTACCTGTTGAGTCTTCTACGTTCATCATTTCATCAATCTAACAAAGAGAATAAGAACTGTTTTACTAAATCAGCAACCAAGTTTCAAGAGCAGTAAATCTGAGCTATTCAGAGCATTTAGTAGGCAGGTGTTCAGTTGCCTCTGAATATGAAAATACCATAATTAACATCATGGCTGGTACTTCTATTCTAAGCTAAGGTATATCCTTTTTTTCTCCCTCTTATGCAACTTCTAACATACAGATGGCACAAAATGTTTAGTTTTGGCTATAAGGCACTGCATTAACCCAGTATACTGTAGCTACAACCAATGATTCTGGGGGTGGGGGGAAACGTGCCCCAAACAGTAAATCATCTCCCTCTTTCCTTTGGATACCTGCAAATGTTTGGATTTTTAAGCATCATTGTGGATGGAGCCAGGACTTTTTCTCATTAACTACTGTGTAGTAAGATCTTCCTAATCCCCATCTATTTTGGACCAACCTTTCTGCTAATTTAAATTGATCATGACACGCTCTGCAAAATTGTTTTGGTTGCTATACTCAAAGGGGGCAGGCAGTTCACAAGAGTTGTAAGCAACCAACTACGCATCTGATTAACAAAAAGGAGAGGCTGGGTGTGGTGCTAGTTAGAGGCAGCTAATGGGCTGAAGGGTGTGGATGAAATCCTATTTAGATTGTCTCTCAGAGGAACAGCTGTGTCCTTGTAAACACTTGAGTTGTCCAGAGTAGAGATTGTGGCCAAGGGTGAGATGAAGAAGCAAAGAAAGAAAAGGTGTCAAGGAGAAAGCTTCACTGCACAACAGAATAGCATCAGGTTGCAGACATTCAGATGAAATCTTCCAGACTGAGTTACTCCTTCAGTGTCCGTGTAAAAAAAGTTGCAAGTTTTTGTTCCCAAAAGTCTACAATAAGAGCATGAAGACATTGTTTAGACCACGAAACCAATGTTCAAATGTATGCTGCTTTTAAAAATGGAGCTTCTATTGAATTATTCCTTATTAGTTGATCAACATTATCCTTCCAGAAAATTGGTTCCTTACTTTTCTAAAAAATAAAAAAAGCTGCCTAAGTTGTTAGACAATTACTTTGTTCTTTGTGTAAAACGATGCTTCTTTTCATCTGTTCCAAATTTACTTATCGTTTTACCAAGCTGCTCTTGAGCTATAGTATTATGATAAAGGTGCAATCATAATTTTATAGATCTTCCTCCAATTTCCCCATCTTAGTTAACTTTTCCTCAACTAAAAGTGCTCAAATGGTGTTGCCTTTTCCTGGAATGGAAACGCTCCAAGCTTTTGATCCTTTGGGTTACATTCTTCAAGTTCTACATTCTCTTTTGGAGGGGCCGATCTCCCTCCTTTCTTCTGAAGCATTTTTCTTTATGCAGGCCTTTTATGCTTGGCTCACAACTCGTATCTACGTCACTTGGTAACAATATATTTAAGGGCTGGCATTTGAATTTGCGAACTGACCCTCCCAGTTTGTTTGAAGTGAAGCAGAGAAATCATATTCGGAAATTTATCAAGTTTTGCCATTTTTAGTTCCATATCTATTTGTTGAAGAATTACACAAGCTTGTACTAGCACCAAAATTCAATACATGCCATTCTCAGACAATCTTCTAGCCCAGACATCAAGGCTCTGAAGCATAGGTGGGGTTTAATTTTTATCTACTCCCTTTGGAATTCCTGGCTCTCTACCACTTTTCATCTTCAGATGTGGAGACAGATTCAACTGAACTGCACCATATAACTGATGAAACGAAAAGGCAAATAGGCTCTTCTATGACTATTATTTATTATTTTATGCCTTTGAGTTAGGGATGACATCTGGCAATTGGAAAGACCCTCAAGTTTTCTTGGCAAGGTTTTTCAGAAGTGGCTTGCCATTGTCTCGTTCCTAGGACTGAGAAAAAGTGACTGGCCCAAGATCACCCAGCTGGCTTTGGGCCTAAGACAAGACTAGAACTCATGGTCTCCTGGTTTTTAACTTGGTGCCTAACTACTAGACTAAACTAGTTCTCTTGTTCTAATTCTCTATTTCTCTTTGACCAGAAATAACAAAAGTAACATAAGTTTTATGAACTGTGTTTAATTTTGCCCAGCCTGGTATCTAATGGAGGCTTGCTGGAAACTCTAGCAAATCCTAGTCAAACTCAAGAGTGGGAAATTGGGAAACATTGGCCTAGGTAATCTCTTTCCTCTTGCTTAACTTTTGGTATAGAGTAGAAAATAATGAGAAGAGCAAAAGAGCCACCAGTTAGAGACTGTTGAAGCCTGGCAAAGCATCAAGTACTGGGCACCTTGTCCCACACCTATCCTGAAACTTGGAAACATTTTGGGACAAAATACATGGTATGTGATAGGAGCTATGCTTCTTGAATTCACCTTGGGCTGCATATAGCGCACCCAGAAGTTGAATGGGGAGGGAGGAGGGGGGAATGCCTATATGGTTAAATTACCTTGGCCTGGCCTAATTTTCTCCCCCGTTTTAAAATTCTTTTAAATCGAAATTTTAATCTGTTTTAAATTATTGGGATTTTTTAATTGTCTCGGGCTAAATTATTTAATCTGGTTTTAATTATGTTTTTTAACTTTTGTATTTATGTATTTTATTTTGTGCCTGTTCACCGCCCTGCGTCCTTCGGGAGTAGGGCGGTATATAAATCTAATAAAACAAACAAACAAACAAACTACCAGAATTGGGCTGCCAAACTCAGGATGGTCATTTAATATTTTCTATAATTTAATGGTGATTAAATTAGTAATTAGATTAGTAGCCTTAACCCAGAAGTCCTAATCACAGATAGTCTGTTTTCCCTGGTCTAATGCTAAATAGTGTAGCATAGGTTTTGCTAAATTAAAGAGAATTGGTGAGAGCAAAAGGGTGTGGGGAAGATGGTTAAATAGCTGAAAAGCCAACAACAGATTGAACTAATACTGCCTAGGCAAGCCAAAGATTTTTTTTTTTCCAGAGAGAATGTTGTGCCATGCTAGTTTAATTGATAATAAACTTGAATGTTAAGAGGAAAAGCAAAACTGGTTTTTCCAAAAATCTGTCAAAATGCAGGTAATCTGCTAGGTTGATTGAGTGAGTACCTAACAATTAAATATTGGGGAGTAATTAAGCATGATACAAACGTTGCAAAATAAGGATGGATGGGGTAGGGAGGGAGTAGCAGAAGAGAAGCAGCACTGATTTAGGTACATGCTATTAAAACTGCTGTTGGAGGTCATTGCCCTAAATTTGTTGTCTACTCCAAATGCTTCTGCCCCATCAAATAACTTTTCTTTTAGTCTGAAAGAAGTACTGTATAAGCCTGGTAGATTATATATGAGGAATTTCCCCTTCTCTCCATTTATAAAATGTCTCCCCTATATCACTCTTCCCCCCAATCCTCCCTCTTCAGTAAATCATTTCCATTGTTTTGTTGTTGTTGTTGTTAGTTGCGAAGTCGTGTCCGACCCATCGCAACCCCATGGACAACATTCCTCCAGGCCTTACTGTCCTCTACCATCCTCTGGAGTCCACTGAAGCTCACGCCGACTGCTTCAGTGACTCCATCCAGCCACCTCATTCTCTGTCGTCCCCTTCTTTTGCCCTCAATCTTTCCCAGCATTAGGTTCTTCTCCAGAGAGTCCTTCCTTCTCATTAGGTGGCCAAAATCATTCCCATTACTTCAGTCAAAGTCTTAAAAATTCAATAAATCAATCAATAAAGTCAGTTTGTTTGGGAGCAATTATCTTCAATTGTCTCAGTAAGTGGCAGTACCTACCCCAGTTGATCTTGGAAGACAGATTACCTGGTTAGAGGACAATCTAGAAAATTCAAACTGTTGAATAGGAATCAGAAGAAAAATGCCAGAAGGCACCAGTGGCATAGCACAGCACTGCCAAGAAAACAAACAATATGGATGTAGAGTTAAATCTGCCTCTCAGACATTTTTTACTTTTATGTGTGAATAGGAGCTAATTCTTTCTAATTGAAATGTAAAGTTTTGTAAATTAAGCACCCCCAATTTAGGGACAACTAACTATATTTTGTATTTCCCCTACTTCCACAAAAATCCTATTGGCTAAAGGCACCCTGATTGAGAAGGAGCATCTAGAGGAAGAGAGAGGGCAGAGAGGATGGAGGCAACTCTGAGGAGGTGGAGCATTAGTAATATTATGCCTGAACTTTTTGTAGCAGGAAGTATCATTAGGTGGGCATTATGAATGAAGTAGAGGTCAAATCCAATGCTGGAGGGTAGGGATGGCTTTCCCATAGTTAACAGAGGTGATCTGGTGTTGGAGGAATGTGCTATGCTGCTCATTATCACTGCAGAACACTGTATGTGCAGAGATAACATACCATATTTTAGAACATTTAACTGACTCTCCCATTGACAACCGTTAGAAGTTGCCGACTCACAATAATTTCTGCCACAGTTTGTAATATAGCCCTTGGAAGAAAGAAGGTGAAATAGTACCAAACCATTACTACAAAGGGTGAGATTAGTACAAGACCATGGCATTGTACTGACAACAACATTGGATGGCCAATGGTTCAGCATGGAATTGAGGACACAGGCTTCCTAGTGCTTCCCCCAGCTCTATTCTCCCTGCTATAAGATTCCTGCATATGAACTTGGGTGGGCAAATGTTATCCTCCTTGAATCAGGGAGCAACAACATAGGGAGCAACGCTGCGTTTTCTCTAAACAGCAAGAAACAAAGTATGACATCGTATACGTTTTGTGTCTCTTACCTGCTGGGATACCTTTCTCCAAACCCATTGCTGAAATATCTGTGGTTGACCTATGCTTCTTTTCAACAAAATACAGGCCAGATGGTGCCCAGGCTGGCAATGCCCAGAATTTGTTTACTAGAAAAAGCTTTGGTGAACGTCAGAGCCTTAGCAAATTGACTTGACCCTGCAGTTCCATGATGCTTGAAGCCCCTGAAAAACAAGCCAGACAGTGAAGAAGAGGATAGGCAGTCATGACAACTTCCTTGATGGACTTGGTGGCTTTAATTCCTAGACCACAGAGGCTAGGTAACAGCCAAGAGGAAGAGGCTCAGATCTCTACTTGATGCCCCACCACTAGCAGAAACCAGACCTTTAGAACAGGTTTCTCCCTGGTTAGCACAAGAATAGGTAAAGGTTCCCCTTGTGCATATGTGCTAGTTGTTCCCAACGCTACGGGGCGGTGCTCATCTCCATTTCAAAGCCGAAGAGCCAATGTTGCCCAAGGACGTCTCGTAGTCATGTGGCTGGCATGACTAAATGCCAAAGGCACATGGAACACAGTTACCTTCCCACCAAAGGTGGTCCCTATTTTTTCTACTTGCATTTTTTACGTGCTTTCGAACTGCTAGGTTGGCAGAAGCTGGGACAAGTAACAAGAGCTCAACCTGTTACGCGGCACTAGGGATTCGAACCGCTGAACTGCCGACCTTTTGATTGACAAGCTCAGCATCTTAACCGCTGAGCCACCGCATCCCAACAGGAATAATAGTACCTTTTTAAGGCAGTGTGTTTAGTCATGCTAGAGGAAAAAGTGGTGCCATCTCTAAGAGGATCTGCTGTAGGGTTAGCATCTGAATACTAAACGCGTGTAAAATGCAAACTTCCCAAGTTAAGAAATAGGAATTGTTTCCTTCAGTAGAACTTACAAGTAGTCCATTTTAGAGCGATGAGGGACTTGGCCCTCTATTTCCTTTCCCTGCTTTAAATGTCTGTTCAGTACATTGTTGAGCAGGAGGAATTATTAACCTGTTTAAATTTCCTCTGACAGTTCTTTTGCAGCATGTACTTTTGGCATGCTTAAAATGGATTAATCTGGTTTCTACCTATCCTCTTCGGTCAATAAATCACTCATTTACTGTAGGAAGAACATTACTAAAGCAATCGATTAATTCACACCTGGACAATTTGTTGGAACAACTCTTAAAAGACTAATCTCCCCTCTGAGTTTTTCCTGAAAGTCAGCCCCTTACCTCAATCTCCAGGCTAGTCGTCACCCACCCAATGCCAGTTTAAATGCCAGTTTAAGGCTGAGAATCCCCATTAAAGCTGATGACAGTTACCAATTGGCTGAAGTTTCAGCCTGCATCACGCCAGTGGTATAAGCTACTGCTTCCATCCCAGTCATTAGCTCACACCACTGGAGTGATGCACACTGAGAGCCTGCCAGTCTGTAGCATCGTCTGAACTAGAGACAGATCCAGCCACCAGCCACCAGCCTCCACGGACCATTTTTCAAATATCCATGAACGGCTAATGAAATTTACCAGAATTTGACAGATAGTGCTAGTTTTGAGGCCCATGGCCACACACACACACACACACATATATATACAGGATAATGAATAGATGCAATTTGGGTAGCTGGTTCAAGCTGACTAAAGCAATTTGCTTATACAGTACTGTATCTTTATCTCTGACTATCATTGTCCTGTAAGCATTATTTGCTGTTTAAAGTCCGTGAGTTCAATTCAAAGTATATGAGTTGTATTTTCTTATATGGGCAAGGAACTGGTAGGCAGATGCAAATATGTACTCATTATGTGTAATGCATAAGTATTGCTAATATTGTTGCAGTGTTCAAATTCTATACAGAGTGCATGTAGAATATTTTATTGGTTTATTGATCATTGCCTCCTGACACACACAGTACTGGGGCAGCAGTCATTACTGTTAACATGCCACAATTTAAGCATTTTGTTTTGTTTAACAAGTAAAACAAACTAGTACAAACAAGAACAGAAATCCACCAAAAAGCAAGATTTTATGGGCTAAAATATTCTTATTAGCCACAGTGTATTGGAACTGGGTAAAAATGGTTTCTTTTGATTACTACAAGATTTTTAAAAAATATTTTCAATATATATGTATTTTAAAACTCATGCCCTTGATCTACATTTCGGAACACTGGATGACATATAGTAGTCAATAGTTAAATAGGGATGCTGGCAACAAAATTTAAGCAGGTTTGGAATTTCAAAGTTGTACTTTTGTTTTTGAAGTTATTATTCTAAAAAAGTTGAAAAGTGGGAATTTCATAGATCTCCCTCCCTTACATCAAGAACATGTAACTCAAATATTTGTGCAGACTGTGGACACTAAGCTAAATAAGATCACTAGAGTTATGTTCATTTGCATAGAAAAATTCCTTGGAAAGCTTTTCAGAAAATAAATTGATTTGAAGTTTTCTTGCAGCCCACCTCTAAAGTCAGCATAGCACTTACTGGTATCTCTACCTGGTGTGATCCCTAAAGTGAAAATCAGGGAACAATGAGATTGGTTCCAATCTTCTATTATTTCCTATTGCCAGAATGCTCAAAACATTTTAGGTTTTGTTCTGTCTAGCTACAGCCAACTCTGAACATTTTGAGTGGGCTATTTTCCCCTGAATTTTAGAAATGACCATTTTCCATTTCTATACACCCATATTCTCTAGAGATGGAGCCAACAAATAAAGAACATAGGCTGACAATGGCTTTTACTGGATGAGATTCAGTTGGAATATGTATGTTTTGAGAACTTTAGGCTCCAAGAACACATTATACCATTTCCACCTCCAAACCAATACTCTGTTAATATGAGAAGAATCATATTCCATCTCACACTCCAAGGGTATTACTCCAGAGCAGTCCAACCCACCCAAAGATTTAGCGTGTGTCATTTTAGTGGTAACCGGATAATTCCAACTCTTAATACCTTGATCAGTACAATACCCATGTAGATATTGTCCAATGGTTTAATGAAGAACAGATACAAGTAAGCCTTCCTTGCCTCCAAACATGAAAATGAAATACAGTTAAAGCTGATGGAACTTGTTCCACACTTGCCATCTTCTATGTCTAGAGCTCTTCATGTTTTTACCAAAATAACTGCTACACAAAATAGGAATTAAAAATATTTGTAAAGGTTTTACAAATACAATGGCATTTAAAAAAGGAAGTCTAAGACTGGATGAAAAGTGTTCATATCCCGCCAAGGTCCCCAACCTAAAACAGCAGATCTTCTATCAATGCCAAAACCAGTTAGGAACATCTCCACGTTTGAGATCATTAATTTTCTTCTCTTTCTCTTTTTCAACTTTGTTCTCAATTTCTTCAGAAGAGTCAGGCTCAGGAGCTTTGTCCTTGTCTGGAAACAAGTTTGGAAACTGGAAAGTCTGTCCTTCAGCCTAAAGACAGAAAACAAATGTTTAATCATGTGTTCCATGTAGTATCTGTTTCTTCAGATAACTATGGGAAATTTCAGCTAGTCCAGAAAAGAAAAGATGCATAATATTATCCTTTACTCTACCAGCCTTCCTGCCAAGGAACTCATAGTAACTGACTCAACTTCACTCAGTAAACGTATGGATAAGCAGAGTTTCTAACCTAAGTCACCTTTGCTATAGTACAAAATCCTAAATAGTATATCACATTACCTTTTCTGGTTCTGTACTGCTGAGTTAACAGGCAAATATCCATTGCTAATTCAATAAACTCACAGTTACATTGGAAACACAATCACTAATGAAATATAGTGCAAGAATTTGTTGTACCACTTGAAATAACCCCAAGTCAACTAAGAAGCTGATCACATTAAACTTTCTCAAGACTCAAGATCACTCAAGACTTTCTTATTTCAACAAGCTGGCCTGACCTAAGTCTTTCCCCTTTTTAAATGGAAATTTTAAATTTGGTTTTAAATTATTGGGGTTTTAAATTTGTTCAGCCAAATTATTTAATTCGTTTTATTTTATTTTAAATTTTGTATTTATATGTTTTATTCTATGGCTGTTCACCGCCCTGAGTCCTTTGGGAGTAGGGCGGTATATAAATTCAATAAAATAAATAAATAAATAATAAATAATCACTGGGTGGGTGGGGTACTTTTGTATTTCTGACCTTAAATTTATAAGTCTTGATCTTAATTCCTGGTGACTATGTAGACAAATCCATGCAGTTTTCTAGGTAACAATTCTGGACATAGTTTGCCATTACCTTCTTCCTAGGGCTGAGAATGAGTAACTGTCCCAAAGATATTCAACTGATTTAATGCCTATACCTAAGGCAAGAACGGAAGTCCAGTGTCCTCATGCTGGTCTAGCTCTTTAATCTTTAGACCACACTTGCTCTCAATTAAAAACCAGAATATTAATTTTTAGCCAAAAGTACAATCAGAAAAGCACAGTTCTCAGTTGTAGCAGCTGTGACTGCATGAGTCCAAGAGAAGGTCTTCAGCAGTCTCAGAATGCATGATTTTCTTCCATATAATTATAAAGAGAAGTCCAACAATATCTTAACTCTATATACACCACATTACTCCACCAAGACAAGACAATGGAAGGGCACATGCACCTAAGGGCTTTACAAGGAACAGATAGGCATAGTGGATTGCATAGAAAACAAGGGCAAGGGAAGAAGATTGAAATGGAAAGCAAGGCACTAAATGATACACATTTATATGCAAATTTCTTTGCTCGGCTCAGATTTTTCTTCTATGATGGTAATTATAAAATATTATCAACTGAATTGCTATTAAAATGCATCTATTAAACACAACTGTGAGTAGTTCAACTTTATTTCTCTAGCTTCTGTCAATAAAACAGAAAATACCATGTCCATGCATTAAAGCATGGGTCATGCCTATTTAGTGTCTCTGTATTTGCTGCATAAAGAAAATATACTAAACAGAACTGTATAAATAATATGATTTAAAAAGGGATTTGTGAAGTTATGTAATTCCTGAAATGCAGTATTAAATTTTTTTAGCAGTCATTCTTCATAATGAAGAGCGTCAATGCCAACACAGAACATTGCCACAGACTCAACGTCTCCCATTTGGAAAACAATCATCTACTGACCTTTTAGCTTTTATTTAGCAGCAGGAACCTATTATTCAAGAACAGCATTTTATTCTGTTGACATTATCTATTTTTCCATATTGTATGCAGTGTTGACAATCTTGTTAAAATCAACTCTTGTCAGCTTTCCATTCTCTTCAAGTAGAAGACTAAGACTAATAAAACTATCAGACAATAGCGTGGCACAGAAAGATGTGTTATAAAAATAAGGTCTGGAGCTATTTTGGAAGGTATTTTCCAGAATACCTTAACAGCTTTTGGCCATCACTAAAGGACTAAAAAAAGAACTAAAAATCAGCACATAAACTTAAGACTATAAGAGCACACTTGCTATCCTTTAAAATCAAAACTTTACTCACAAATGAACCAGGTTTTGCCAACCAATCCTAGTCTTCAGCTATTAATCTGAACTATGAGCAAAGCAATTGGACTCACAAAAGTGCAGCTATAAGTTTCAATTTTACTTGCTGGTATGCATTAACAAGCATCCTATTTCTTCTTGGACTCACTGAACATGAACAATTGGTTCCACTCTTTTCCAGTACCATAATTCTCCAGAAATGCTGCAGAAGTAGATTTTCAGCATCAGCAGGAAACTGAACACCCCTTCTAATGCTGTGATTAAAGTGAACAGAACCTCAGTGTACAACATTGGGGCACAATTCAAAGTTCTACTTGGACCCAGGTAGTATACTCCTTCCAAAACAACAACAACTACTCAATGCCACCACTGTGGTTTGCAGAAAGTCATTTCCACAATATGTCTTCTATGAGAAAAAACTAGGCAGTGTTTTGAGAAGTTGCACAGCTCTCAAACGTTCTATCTAGAGTGGGAGGGGGTTATCTAGTGAAATCAAAGCCTGGGTATTTTCCAGAAGCAATACATTAGTTGTTGTTTGCTTGTTTGTTTGAAGGAAAAACTGAACTGGTTCTTATTGGCTGAAAAAAAAGGGTTTTGCTTTATTATTTGAATATGGTTGTTGTCCACATTACTTTTAACAGGATCCGTCAGGATAGACACATTTTAAAAAAAAAAAAATACTAAAACAACAAATATAATTGCAAAGACAGCACTGGAAACCCATCAGGCAATGTTTGTATGGTTGCCACCTGCATGTTATACTTGCATGTACAACATCATCATTGACTGATGTTGCTATGCATACTACGGTTTGGCTTGCTGCCAAGGTGAGAACTGAGAGGCCTTGTCTATGATAGACACAGCCCTTCTGTCTAAAAAGGAAGGATATGGCCTACAAAGATGAGCCATGGTTCTAGTCCTTGCACTTCTCTTCTACACTTGTTACATTTGTCACTACATTACTAAAGCAAATGACTCAGAGTGGATGTTTCCATGAAGCACCACATATTATCCCACCTTCTCATTTTATTTGAAGGCAATGGAGGAAGATTCAACACAATGGATACAAGCTCTTGAAGAAAAGGCTCACTGATGCCATTTCAAGGCTGGTCAAAACCAAATATTGAGCAGAAATCAATCTGTATCTGGAACCTTTTAATAAACAAAAGTCAGTGCAGACAATTTGGCTCTTTCCATCCCTTGTTTTGCCGAGAAATGCTGATCTTGGCTGGCAGCCAGAAAGGATTTGAAACCGCCAAGATATTACATTGAACTCTCAAAACTGAAAGCTTTATAAATCCTCCACAATACTGAGCAGTAATTTTGCACTGGTTTGACTCTTGCATGCTGAAAGCTTTATGAAAAATAGTTAGTGTGCATGTTCAGTAGTTAGTACATTTTGACCATCCTATAGCTTGAACCATATCTCCAGGAATAACTGTGCCATAAGAGTCTTTTAACTCATTTGAAGTCACATGTGAGTATCTGTAATAGATTCAATCATTTGGCTTAGTAAAGAAAATGGTTAATGGCCCCTTGCTGATAAGCTGTTTTAGCATACATTGTAGCACAACATTTTATAAACGAAAAAAAATGTAGACTCCAAGTCAATTAAATTTTGCTCAACTTGTTCTTGGGGATATTGCCACATCTGTCAAGTAGTCACTACTACAGCTTCCATATAGCCATCGAAGAAGCACATTTATGGAACTTCATAATAATCTGGTTAATATGAATGACTGGTCCCCAATCAGGGGAAAAAAATGATTTTTAGACTTTCTAACAGAGGCGATTATTGACTCTGCAAACAAGCAGAAACAAGAACATAATTTTCAAGGCACAGAAACAAATTTTCAGTCATGAAGAAGTTGGTTCTAACTTTTAAAATAGAAAAGGCAAGAAGTAGTTCTGTTTTATAACCATGGTTACAAAATGTTTTCTCCTGAGGAGGAGGGGAAAAGCACATAAAGAACAAACTGAAACTACAGAAGGTGATGCTGACCACAAGCAATAATTTGAGGTCATTTGCAATGGCAGACAAATACTATCTAAACTAAGGAGGGAAAAACCCCACCCTCATTTGCCAAGTTTGGGATATGAAAGAAAAAGTCCTCTGTCTTCAAGGTAACCTGGATTGCTACATATATATATCACTTCTCTCCTTCCACCCATACTGCTATGTATTATATGTTGTCCAACCATCAGAGTTTTCATCTTCCAACACTTGAATGCAATGATTAATGTGTGCATATTATATTGCATAAGTTGGCCTGGAAATCAGAAGCTGATGACTTCCAGAATAGAGAAACGTAACTGCTGCTTTCAAGACAAAACAGTATTTTTCAGATACCTAAGAATGCCAACTCCTCAAGAAACTAACACAAGGAAGAATAATGCTGCCACCTATTGACTATTTAAGAAAGCCAACATAAAAAAAAAAAAAACTTTTCCAAACAGAATGCTTTCTTACAAAATTACCTGGAACTTGCCATAAACAT
Source organism: Pantherophis guttatus (assembly GCF_059756535.1). Taxonomy (NCBI): domain Eukaryota; kingdom Metazoa; phylum Chordata; class Lepidosauria; order Squamata; family Colubridae; genus Pantherophis; species Pantherophis guttatus. The sequence goes on from NC_142063.1 coordinate 104,972,810, forward strand.
GAACTCGCTTAAGCCATGGATTTGTTTGTGCCAATATAAGGGTGAACCAGAGGTTGAATTAAGGCAAAACAAGGAAGATATTTAAATGATCAGCAAGTATGCATGAATCTAAAATTAAAGCCTCTTACTTCACCTATGTAAATAAAGTCTAGGTAAGCCTGCTGAATTATGATAACCATTTCAGCATAGAAGTGACAGGGTACATCAAAGAATAAGTATAATATTTTTCTTCCCACATTTAATGGAATACTGAATTAAAGACAGGCCAGCTACAAAACTGAAATAGGAACCCCACAGAATTAGCTATAACTATAAACAACTCTTGCAAGGTATTATTGGTGAAATACTTTCCAGTCTGGAGCAGATAACAGTCAGTGTTTAGAATAAGATCAAAATCAACTTAAAGTATTATATAGGTAAGGCTACATTTCTTAAGACTGAAGAAACATTCCATTGGCCTACAGGCAGTTAAAAATAGATAAAAGTCATTTCCAAGATCAGCTACTCTCACTAGTATGCACGGCAAATTCTTAGGAATAGTAAAGATGCCAAAAACAAAACACACACACACACACACAAAACAAACATGGAGTCCTGTAACACCCAGCCTTCAGAGTGACAAGCCAAGAGCAAAAAAACATGTCAATTTAGATTTAGATATGTAAGTAAACATATTTTAAAGTGGGGATGGGGGAAAGAGACATGTGTAGGCCCTGCCCTTCTCTCAAGTCCAGAAAAACGGAGGCACTCAGCCAGACTGAATTTCAGAGAAACTCAAAAGCCCCAATGCTTTTTAGATACTTCTTTCTGATGCATCTTCAGAGATGAAATCCTGCCCTTTGAAGGAAGATGGAGTTAGCTATGGATGATTGATTTTACAGTAAGAGAGAGAGAGAGAGAGAGAGAGAGAGAGAGAGAGAGAGAGAGACAGAGAGAGAGAGAGACAGAGAGAGAGAGAGAGAGAGAGAGAGACAGAGACAGAGACAGAGACAGAGACAGACAGAGAAGCTACAAATATTATCAGTGATAATAGCAAAAACTTTGATTGTTCTCCTGCTCCAAAGTGGATGAGCGGCTCAGTCACTGCTCTACCCAAGTACTTATAAAATAACAGAACATACTCAGGGCTAGGTTAACCATCTTGGGTCTATGATATGCAACACTAAGAGAACAGAGCAGAGGAATCAGTAACTGGATGTAGTTTTGATCTTTATTTCTTTACTGGAGAAAAAGCTGCTATTTGAACAACTGAACTAACAGTGTGGTGGGGAGAGAAATCAATCTAATGTGCAGCTTAATGAGATCCATCAAGGTCCTACAATAGAGCACGAATATATCTCTTCTACCTGATTTTCTGATTTCATATTAAGTGACAAGAATATCCCTAGGCTATAAAAAAAAATCTCCATCTAGAAAATAAAAAGTAGTGGTAACCCAGTGGTTTGTTTTCAACTTTACCCATCTATCCAGAAAAAAGGGGAAAGGGTAAAGCGTTAATTCTATAAGCAGGAAGGGGGCAACTGGTAACTAAGTGACTAGATTACCCTTTGGGGCATACATACTTCTGCAAAAAGCTATGGCTGAGCTATTTTATGAGTAGGAAAGTCTCCCCGCAACAGCCAGTTTATCAGAATGCCCACAGCAAGTTTACAAAAATCCAAACATGCCCATTAATCTCAAAAGTGTTGCCTTCTCTTATATTCTACCATACAATTAACAAACAAAAACCCTCTGTGTATTTATCTCAATAGTATTCAATCTATAGGATTTGCTCTCTTTTGATCTAGATGCTCTGAGAGGTAATGGGGGAAATAAGGTTGACTTTCATAATTTTTGTTTAGGAACTTATGGCAAATCCATATATTTTCAAGCAGAGAATTTCACAACATCTTATCCTAAGTGCTAAAGCCCAGTTTAGCTATGTAATGTGGATTGTTCATAAAGCTTTTCAAAAGAAATCTCCACAGGGACTTTTACAATGCCACATATGCCAATTAGTATAAAACTGAACATTTAAATATTAATAGGCTAAGTTACCAATGACAGTGTTCTGACTACTTCTTACTCCTTCAGCAGCTGGTCATTCCAAGTTAATTCCTAGGATTTTTTTTTCCAAGTAGCAGTTTTGCCTTCAAAGAACTTAAGAGCAGTTCCCTCAGACCAGACTGGCTGAAATTTGCATCCTGTTTCCCCAGGGCTCAATTGCTTTTCAATACCCTTTAGAAAAACAATGTCTTCATAACAGAATTTTGAAACCCATAAATAATTGACTCAACTAACATCTACCACAAGTCCCTCACTTTCCCAGCTTCCAAACAGATGCATTTACTCACCAACTGTACATAGGCAACCTTGTAGTCTGGCTTCTTGATTCGTCTATTTTTGTCATCCCTCTGTTTGTTTGAGCCTGTTAAATAGACCAACATATTGACTTACCAAAAGCTAATGGTTCCTTTTCCCTACCCTTTCAGTTAGAGAAAACAGGAATCATATTTACGTGATGTCTAGAAAGGAGCCTGTGGCTACTCCTAAGTGGGTAAACTCTTCTCTCAGAGCAGAAGTATTTAGGACTGGCGCATTAATCATGCAGCAATTTTACCGCTTACAAGTTGCTGAATCTCATACTCACACATTATAGTTGTCTTGACAAAGAAATGAGAGTCTCTCAAGGCTAAACATTCCCAGTTTCTTGCATTTCTTTTCAAAAGATTTCGTTTCTAGTTCCCTGATCATCCGTACTTTTCTCATCTGAATCTATGTCATTATTTCTCCTCAATTGCTTTTTCTAAATTTGTTCCAGTTTCTTCCAATACCCAAGTATGTTTTCTGTTCCAGAATACAAAGTGCTCAGAATAGAACCTGCTTTGGAGGTGGGACTGATCATCAAAGGATTAGATGAGGAATTGTTCCTTCTTGGGATTTAGAAACTATCTTTTTATTCATGCAACCTTTTATTTACAGCTACATTGCACTCATCTTTTCAGTCAATTAGTGTTCCAAGGTCTTTTTCATAAATGTTGTAATTTGTGTAATGTGTCGTATTGTTTAATTGTTGTAAGCCACCCAGCATTATGCATACGCGATGGGTGGCTATATAAATTATAAATTATTAATACAAATATTGACTTCTGTGGCAGCCCACTCAATATGTTTGATGAGTTCTGAGAATATTTTCAAAGTAGCCTATGATTAAATATTGCTAATCAGAAAGCTGTGAGATACGTTATCCAATGATTTGCTGAATATATAATACATCTACAGCATTCCTACAATCAGCATTCCTTCTGTAAGTGATGTCATTATTCTTCTTTCTTTCCTATCAGCTTTAGAATTGGCACCTATATTAAGTAATTATCTATAGTTCTCTGTTTCCTACTACCTTCTCTCATTTTTAAAATAAGAGTTAATATTTCTCTTCTTCCTATCATTTAGCAGTGCACTCATTCTCCAGGGTTTCTCAAATATAACACACAAAGATTCAACCATCTCAATAGTATGTCCCTTAACCATCCTATGATGCAACTCATTTAGCTCTGGAGCTTTAAATCCAAATTTCTTTTAGCCTTACATTTCAATCCTACCTCTTTATTCTATTCTTCACCATTTTCAGGGGAAATACAGGTCCTCTGTTTGGAGAACACTGAGCCAAACTAAGAGTACAGCAACAGTGCTACACCCCCCCGCCTCCGGCGTTTTAGCCTTGTTATTGTCTTAGTACGGTTAGCATTTTGCCGTTTTTGTGAAGAAGTTACTATCTTTTCTCTTTTATTTTGAACATATCTAAAGAAGCCTTTCTTGTTACATTCATCAGCCTCAATTTGTTCTGAACTTTTGCTTTCTTGACAGGAGTTCTTCAGTTGCAGACTGCCTATATTTTTTCTAATTTATTTTTTATTGATTATCGGCATGTATTCTTTTTCCAGATTCCCCATAAGCTCTTTGTGTTCTGACATTTGCTTCTTTTGCTGTCCTCCCTCCTTTGATTTGCTTGTAATTGTGGCTTTATAAACTCTCACCCACTATAAACAACTTTTTCTATTACTGTTTCAATTGAAAAATTCATTTCTTTATGAGTTCAAGATATGTGTTGAATTACAATGAGTTCTTTTTAGTTTTCTTCAATATCAAGAACAATTTTACACAGTAACTTTCCCCCATCATTTTATACATCTATATCAACAATTATATCACTAACTTAGTTGTAGGCTAATATCAAGTCCAGGGTAGTCAATCCTTTTGTGCATTCTTCCATTCTGTGACTGAAACAGCTGACAGCAAAACAAGTCATACATTTTCTAGAAGGCCTATATCTGGCACAGTTTAACTCACCATTTCCTCTGCATTTTCGATTTATTTTAATCCAAATGTTCTACACTTGAAAAGTTCATTCACTAGAATTTCTGAGGTGTTGATATTTTGAACATACAATGCAATTCCTCTTCCCTTATTTCTATTATGTGCGTTCCTTTTCACTAGATTATATCCTTTAGTTCAGTGGTGAAATGTAAAATTTGTTACTACCGATTCTGTGGGCGTGGCTTGGTGGTGGTGGGGTAATTTGACTGGATGGGCGTGGCCAACTTTTTTTTTTTTTACTTTAAAAAGCATTTTTTCTACAACCTCTTCAGCTGAAGAGGTTGTAAAAAAAATGCTTTTAAAAGGCTCTGACGATCCCAGCTGAGTTGCCTGATCGTCAGAGGCTTTTAAAAGCATTTTTTCTACAACCTCTCAGCTGAAGAGGTTGCAGAAAAAAATGCTTTTAAAAGCCTCTGACGATCAGACAACTCAGCTGGGATCATCAGAGCCTTTTAAAAGCATATTTTTCTACAGCCTCTTCAGCAGAAAAAAATGCTTTTAAAAGCTTCTGACGATCTCAGCTGAGCCGCGCGATCATCAGAGGCTTTTTTTTAACTTTTAAAAGCATTTTTTTCCACCAAAGAGGTTGTAGAAAAAATGCTTTTAAAAGTAAAAAAAAAAAAAAGCCTCTAATGATCGCGCGGCTCAGCTGGGCATGGGGAAGAGGTGCAGGGATTTTTGCTACCGGTTCGCTGAACCACCCGCCGCCAGCGCTACCGGATCGGGCGAACTGGTCCGAACCAGGAACATTTCACCCCTGCTATAGTTACTATACTAAAGCCATGGAAGTCATCCCATCATCCTTTGTTACATCTATTAAATTGTATTTGTATTTTTCTGTTAACAGTTTAAAGTCATCCTACTGAATTCCCAGTCTCAGCATTTATTTCAAAACAGTAAAAGCCATGAATTTCAGAAAACTGGCTTCCTACCTTGTTCTACAGACATAACTCAAATGTGCTGGATTTAATCTGCAATTCTGCCTTGCACAAACCCAATAGGGTTTGAGTGTTTTCATCCTAAAGTATTATATGAAGTGAAATAACTTGATTTAAGAAGGTTAAATCAAGTATCAGTTTTGGACTAGAACAATACTTTTTTAAAATTAATATAATCTCCGGTTTGATTCTCATAAAAACAAAGAAATGACAAGTTCCAATTCATGTAAGAATTGACTATTTTGCAAAGGAATATAAATTGCACTAATCAACAGGCAGCAATTGTTTCTTTAAATAGCAAATATTTAGAAAACAAAAAGTATGTGAAAGAGTTTGTCAATCATGAATAATCAATGTTCTTCAGTTGAAGACTCACCAAACTGTATCCTGGTTCGTACAGCAGCTACTGGCACATTATATATTTTTTCAAGATAGTCTTTCAATTCTACTCTTGTCATGCTGTACCAAAAGCAAGCAAACAGTTGGAGCACATTAAGGAACAATGTCAGAACATTAATTTCAGTAAGTATAATGTTATTCAGTAATTCCAGTCTTTGAAAGAAGCATCCTGATATATTGGAAAACTATTTTATTAACAATGTGAAAGCTAAGAAAGCTCAAGTCAGACAAGAGAAAATATCTTATTATGCAGGTCCCACAGAGAGACAGGAATTGTTACCCATGAGGTTACATTCTCCTGAAAGAGAGACTTCTGAGATTTCTGCTAGAACTCAATCTAAGAATTGAATGGAGCAACCTGGATGAAGTCGAGTTAGCACTTTTGACCACTATCTTGGGGACAGACAGGATTATACTATTTGAATTTTTCACTTTGGCAATGTACAACATGTATTAAATGTACATTTTGAACAAAAAACCATGAATCTTACAGTAGCGCTGGGGTCTGTGAAACACAGAAGAGGCTTCGCTGACATTTTTAGAATCAGTTATGTAATAATGCAGCATGGTGTGTTTACAGGGCTATTCCAGGAAATACATGGGAAAAAGTAAACTCTTTTTTAAGTATAAAAAATATAGAGAAAAACTCCCAGGCACGTAAACATTTATAAAATATGCAATCCTGAACTGCTTCCAGGCTCAATTGGGAAAATTTTACTATAGATCTACTAAATTTTACTATAGTAGACACTGATCTACTATAGATCAGTGTTTCTCAACCTCAGCACCTATGGAGGGAAACAGACTATTTCAGAATTCTCCCAAGCCTCTATCTGATCCAATAAAAAAGAATCAATCCACTGAGATATGGACAGGGAAGTGTAAGAACCATCACTCTCGTCAGAGTTGTGGAACAGCCTACAGGGAACACAGTGTACATCCAGATGAACAAGCAAACCGGCTCCAGTTGTTACTGATAACTTTGCATAATGTACTTGCTTCACCATTATCTCTGAGAAACTGGATAACATTATTCCAAATAGCTTAACTCAAGAAGAAATGTGTAATCTTCTTCATATGTATGTACTTACTCCATGGGGATGCGGAACTGTACCGTATCTTCTGGCAGTGGGACGCCAGGCCTCACCAGGGTCAAGAAGTAATCTGTCCGGAAAATTCTTGTTGGAGGATTTCCGAACTGATAAAGCGGATAACTACGGACAAAGAAAATAAATATTTCTGAGAACGATGGAATTCTTGTAAATGTAAAGCATGTGGAGAATGTAAAATCTGACTAGAAATTGTCTTTAATATAAGGAGTATTTTTGTCTTATGCATACATGGCTAAAGAAAGGAAGCAATAAAAATTAATGTGCTATGTTTCCAATAATTACCTCCAACCTAAATACAACTGTATTAGGCTTTCTAGTCGATGGTATATAGCAGAATAAAGCGAAGAATAAAATAAATAATAAAATAAAGCAGTAAGAAATTAATCCATTCTGAACTTTCAACGTTGGTGTAATATTTCAGATGTTAAGGTGACATACAACACCCATGTATATATTTATATACTTATTGGCAAATTATTATTAAATTAGTAAATTATTATATGTAATACATTATAATTAAACTAAGTGTTCAGGGGCTTTCTTGCCCTAGAAGCAATTGTATCATCAATATCCCCATATGTTCCAGAAGACTATTTGGACAATTTCCAAATCCCTTAAGAAGAAAACAGTTACACTATTTCTTGTGTAAACAGTTACTGAGAATGAATACCATATGAACTTACAGATAGCAGAATATTTATGAAAGCTGCAATCTTATGTTAAAAGCAGGTATTGTATATTTCATTTACAGGAAATGTTATGGCTATCATATTAGATGTAAATAATGTAACAGCAGGAACAAACAACTGAAGCAAACAGGTAAATAATAATTATAATCATAATAAAGCACAAATAAAAAAGGACAGTAAAAACACTTCAGAATAATTTTATACTTTGAGCACTTAAAACTTACTTCAAATATTATAAAATTTTGTACAAATAATGTTCTCTAGAAATTAAATGGGATTTGCATATGCCTTACGATATATAGTATCACAGTTTGTACAAAACATTGTATATGTTTTTCCAGTAATAAGCCTTCCCATGATAACTGAGATGATGTGATAATGAAAGCCTTTTTCAAGCAATGTACATGAGCATTTCTAATGTGAAGTGATTTCAAAAAGTTTGGACATGGAAGCACTTACAAAAGAGAGGAAAGTCATTAATATGCTCAGTTGATAAATTTCACACACAATGAACAAGAAACATGCAAACTTCCAAGGTATACTGAACTACCAAGGAAAAGAAATCTAAGACCAAAATTACTTCATTAGAACCAGTGTGGAATTAACATCTTAGTAAGGAGACGTCAGGATATGTATGCAAGAATCGGAAGAGAGAACGTAAAGCTAAAAGTAATATAACTGAGCATATTCCTACAGTTCTGATACCGTAGTTTATACAGATAACCCTACAGAAAGTCAAGAGTTAATTGAAATAAACATAGGAGAAAAAGAGCAGCAGGATTCAAGAGAGACTCTTTGGGGTAATATTTTTATTCAAACTTTCTACCTACAAGTAAAACAATCATGGGCAAAATATCAAGAGGTATCTCCTTTCTAAAACTGAAACCTATGACTTTTGCTAAATACTAATGGATATTAAAGTTGCATATAAAAACAGTCCATATTTAGATAATCATTAATAAAACTTTCCTGACCAGAGTTACAAATTGTTTAACTGAGTCTTCCTGCAAGTTTAAATCATATCCCTCTGATAATCACATTCACATTTATATAGGATCTGGCTTCACTGTAATATGTAAACATGAAGTAGGAATGAACTGTCACCGATGAGTTTAAATTTGATTTAAATTTGAAATAAAGAGATTAATCCTACAGAAGAGGCAATGGCAAGCTTAATAAGCACATTTCAATAAGATACTTGGATAATAAAGATCAGAATAAAGCAATAATTTTATGGGTGTGTGTGTGTAACAAATAGCTATGAAAGTTATACACCAAGAAAAAAGTACTTGCCTTCTGAATTATGGATTTAAGAGATGAATACTAAGAGTACTTACAAACAGCAAGAAAAAATAATAATCAGTTTTGGATGAAATAAAGACCGATTGCTCCTTTGAGAGAATGATCAGCAAGCACACTTTGAGCATGTAATGGGAGGTAATTTTGGACCACAAACCTCTATTATGCTTGGCAAGGTTGATAAAAGTATAAGAAGAGCAATGCAATGGTGTAGATGGACAGCATGAAATAAATTATTGAAATGTCCTTGGAAGAGCTGCAAATTGTGACTAGAAACAGATTGAAACGGTGGGCATTTGTTCAGTCGCCTGGAATCAAACCAAGGCGGTGACATTTAATAACCACTATCGGTAAGTATCATTATCTATCACACTATTAAAAAAAGAAAAAGAAAAGCATTATACAACCGATAATCACATAGGCTGATAGGAAAGGGGAAAAGGGAAAAGGGAAAGGAAAGGAAGAAGGAAGGAAGGGGAAGGGAAGGAAAGGAAAGGGAAGGAAAGGAGAAAAGGAAAGGAAAGGAAAGGAAAAAAAGAAAAGAAACCCACTCCCTCTCTCATTTGAAAACAAGGGAAGCTGAACACGTGAGGAGGCGTTACGCTTGCTTTGCAAAACACCTCCTGGAATAGGGCACTGCACAAAACTAGCATTTCCAGTTTCGAAATGTTTTAACTCCCGTCGAGCTTGCAACTTGCAAACAAGCATCTATAAGCCCTAGGAAGGCTTGCTCTGCAGATGGGGAGCCCAGGAGAACCCGCCAGCGGGACCCAAAGACGGGACTGTCCCGCGCTCAGCTGAGCTGCCAAGGTCAGGGAAAGCCCGGGACTGGGGAGGGAGGGGGGAGGGCAGCGGGAGTACTCACAAAGCCCGCCGAGCCATGATTCCCACTTGGCCCCGCCGGAGCCTTCATCCGCTGCGGAAGAGCAGAAGAATATCCGGGGAAAGAAGGCCGTATAGAGGTAGGAAAGACAAGACTCGCAACACCAAGGCGCGGCAAACTTGAACGCGGTAGCTTTTTTTTTTTTTTTTTTAAGCCGCTCTTTTCCAATTTGGCGAGAAAGCGGGGCGAGAGGCGTCTGGAAGCTTCAAAGCCGACATTCGGGGCTTCCATCGTAAATTAAGACGGCGGCATGAATTCTTCCTACCAAGCCTAAACCATCCCCGAAGAAATAAAAGTTTAAAAGTCTCGGGATGGACTCGCATGTATCGAGGGATATTTCTCTAAGATTTCGAGCTGCAATGCTAAGAGAGCCCAATGTAGAGGAGAGAGAGAGAGAGATCGGTAGATAGGTAGCTAGATTGATTAGGTAGGTAGATTAGGTCGGTGGGTATAGATATAGATATATCAAAAATTATCTCTATATAAAAATATATATTTATATTTACGATTGAAACTATGTATGTATGTATGTATGTATGTATGTATGTATGTATGTATGTATGTATGTATGTATGTATCTATCTATCTATCTATCTATCTATCTATCTATCTATCTATCTATCTATCTATCTACTGTTGACCTCACCCCATTCCTAAGAGGTCTGTAAGGGGCGTGCATAAGCGCACCAAAATGCCTATCGTCCCTATGCTAATGTCCCTTTTATTCGTATCCATTTCATGTATTCATAATCATGTTTATCTGTAATCTTATATATGCTTGATAAAAAAATAAATAAAAATAAATGTATGTATGTATCGAAAATTCAGAAATAAAAAAGAGAATAGCAAAAAATATAATATTAAATAGTCTGGGTTTGTTTTTTTCTGTGCATGGCTATTAGCCCTGCCAGGTGGTTCTGGGTTAGTGTGATTCATTAGCCCACCTTAGGTGAAGCATCTGTATGATCTTGACTTATTTCTAAAAAAAAAAAACTATGCAGAACCGGATGTAGAAATATCATCAAAGTTGTAAATTGAAGGGCTGGAATTGTTGGGAGTGTGAGGGGCACGTCTCAGAACTATGCAATGGCAAATCATTTTACTGCATAAGAGCAAGGTTTCCCAAACTGTGAGGTGTACCTTCTTTTGGGAAGTCCAGACAGAGTCCAGGGGAGGTGTGAAGAATCTTTTAGTTGTGCATTGTTAGAATAAATGTTGTAAACTGCCCAGAATCACTTAGATGATCTAGATGATGTAGAAATTTAAATAAATAAATCCAACTTTCCCAAATTGGATTGGATTGTTTTCATTGTTCATTTGTGTTCATTTTGGTATTTGGATTTTTTAAGGGAGGTGTGTACATTAACATTACATCAAAGGAAGTCTGATGGCAAAAAGTTTAAGAACATCTAACATAATCAAGGTTCCATGAAGTCAGAGTTCCGTTGTGTTTTGTTGTCCCATGGTGCTTGCCTGTCCTGCTCATTTGGACACAGTGGACATACTCTAGGTTCCACCAATAAAACCATGTCATTTCACGATACCCCGGAAACAGGTCTTCTGTGTAGTTGCTCTGCACTCTAACATAGCATTCATCCTGAGATTTCCATGGATCCCACCCTGAACATTCAAGAAAAGGCCCACTCATCTTTAAACCTGTCCTTTTCCCCAAGCCTTGGACTAAACTGAATTGTGGAGTTCTGAAGAATCTTCTGTCTGAGGTGGGAATCAGTTGTGGGTTGCCCCCGGTTTGCACTGGTTCTATAGAACTGGTAGTGAAACCAGCAGGAGGCTCCGCCCACCAACCCCGACGTCATTAGAACGCTTCTGCGCAAGCGCTGCGAACCAGTAGTAAAGGTAAGTAGAACCCACCCCTGGTGGGGATATGTTCAGTCTATGTCAGCATTCATGTTTTAATAACCTGCTGTGTTTTACTTGGTTTTGATGTTGTCATTTGAAATGTTAGCTATCCAGAGTTGTTTTGGTGAAAGGAGTAGCCCTATGAAGTGAATTAAAATAAATAAAAATGCAGAGACCTAGCTCTCAGAAGTCTGTAATGCCGGGGAAAGTGGCAAGAAAAAGTAAAACAAGACAACCGGCAGCAAAGTGGATGAATTCCATTATAGCAGCAATGGTTGCACCATAGCAAGACCTGAAGAGACAGGTTGAGGACAGATCTCTTCATGTAGTCTCTAACAGTGATGCTGACTTGATGGCACATTATCAACCCGTAACAGAATTTAACAGTAGTAGTAGAACTATGAATGATTTAATGATTCCTGGGGATGAAATTGTGACAACATCCTGGGAACATGTCAGAAAAAAAATGTCGCTGGGATATGTTTGTACAATAACTAGGTACAGGTGGGAAATGTGTTGTGAGTAGAACTGCCCTAAGGACTATCATACACAGCGAGTTAATAAAAGAAATGCAGCAAATTAGATGACTGAATTGGATTGAGTTTGAAATTAATTGATGAACAATAAATTTGACTGCTCTATTGTTTTCCAAAACTGCAGGTTGGATTTTTTTTTTCCTTCCAACTGGTAGCAAGAGATAGCTGATGGGACAGCAAGATTTATGCTGCTGGTTCCTATGGCAACTTTCATTTGAAAGGTGAAACTACTGTAAATGTATACTGTATAGCTCTTCACTTTTTCTATCTCTACAGGATCTCTTAAATAAATAAACTTCATAAGGATACAAATGTAAAAATATTGTCTATTCCACTGCTACCCCCTGCAGGTAGCATATGTCACTTATTTCATATGAATTTGCAAGTTCTGTCAAGTTGAGAAAAGAGAGGTTTTATTATCGTTGTTTTATTTACTTATTTGTTTTGTGCTTTGAGCTGATAACTGTTTTCTGTGGAATTTTAAAAAATAAACTAAAGGCTACAATCTTGAATGTAAATCCATTTGAAATAATTTATCCAGATTTATAACTGAAGAAACAATGGTTTTGAGTTGCAATTTTTTTCAGGAATATGGTTTTGCTGCTAATTTTGAGGATGTGGGAAATTCATTCTCTACATGTCACTTGTAGTTTCACTAAACTATTTCCGTAAAAAGTAAGACTACCATATCTTGACTACAGAAATCAAGAGGTAGAATTAAGAAGTTTTATTTATTTATTTTGTTGTGCCTTAGTTATCTGAATTTTTACAACCCAGATAGAGTATTTAGTTGTTTGTTTGTTTGTTTATAAAATTTATAGGCTGCCCATCTTACCTCAAGGTAACTCTTGAGGTACCTATTATAATCCCATATGACTATTAGCAAGATCGGATCTTTAATACGGCAAATGTTCTATTCCTGGATCTAATTTAGCAGAAGCCAACCCATGTTCTAGGACAGGCTGTCAAACGCCCAGCCCATGGGTTGGATGTATCACACGCTGACCACGCCAATGCGATTTAGTGAAGGGGGGGGAGTCTTGATACGTCACATGACGCCACTGTGATGTGAGTTTGACACCCCTGTTCTAGGATATTCCATGGCTATTTTAGCTGCCACTAAGCCTCCAGATAGTTTAGGATTAAATTTCCCTAAATTAATTGGTTAAATAATTTATTTCACTATTTATTTACCCATCAATCTCTTGCTTTGTAAAACAGTGTTTCTGTTCTAATAAATATTCCAAGAAACTTTTAAAAATTCGGTCTTGCAGGGTGAAAAATGCACATTTAACACATCTTGAAACATTTGATCTCTTGTTCGAAAGGACAGTTCTAAGAAGATATGAAGTATCCTGCTATGTCCAGTCTAAAACCATAAGTAATCTAGCGTTCTGTGTCCCAGAATGGTACTGTGGAATCCTACACATGACAGGAAGTCTATTAATCTGTTTGCTCGCCAGCAGCTAGCATTTAAGCTATTCTGTAAGTGAACATTTATGGAATGCCCACAATGCATCATGTAACAAAGCAATTTTCCAGCTTTACATGCATTCCAGCCATTTTTCAAAAAAAAATAATAAAACATATATATTTCAGCATCAGCATTTTTCCTTGATTTAGCATATCCTTGGTTTTAGAAATTTGAATGGAATTATTTGAGATAAAATAACACTTGCCGAATGTATTTGCAGAAGTATATTCTCCATCTAGCCCAGGACAATTTCCAAAGATGAGGGGTATCTTTCAGGAAAATAATCCTGACTGTAGTGGTTGGATCCCGATCTCACAGTGGGAAGGGTTTATTTCCAATATAACAGCCCATCTTAAACAATTTCAGGGCCATTTCTTTTATTTGGCACATCAGATGAGATTAATCACAGGGATATTTTTGTTAACAACTTCACATGTTCCATAGATACTTTCTCCTGATATTCTATGGGATTGAAGTATGGGGCAGAAGAGGAATAAAGAAATTCGCTGTCCCAGGAATATAATAAGGAACTCTTTATTAGATGCTGTCAACATCATAATTTTTTGTGGATGTATTGTGAAAAGCTGAAGAAAAGGTTGCTTCATTGACTAAGTTTAAGAATTTGCCTTTTGTGTGAGTGAATAGTTCTGTAGAGAAACCTGTTTAAATACGGAATCAGCAAAGGTTGCTAGGAAAAAGATTGAAAATAAAACTTCTAATACTGTACTGCAGTACAGAAATCTAAAATGTATTCACATCTGGACTTCTTATCATTTCAATACATGTATATGTTGTGTAGAAATAGGCAAAAAAAATGAAAGAGCTATGGATTTGGGCTATTGATGTGTAAGAAAAAGATGAACGATCAGCATATAAAATTATGAATTAAGTAAAAGGAGCAGGTGTCTTTCTTAATACAACTTGGGAGTTACCCAATCAAACTGCACAAAAAGTATCATAGTTCAAAATAATTTTTTTCAATGCCAGCTGTGAGATTGCCATCACAAGATGGTACTATATGGCAACCATTACTTTAGGCTGCTTTAAAAGGGGATGAAGATGGCGATCAATGGCCATATTGCCCTAAGAATAACAGACACTACATTTTAGGACCCTAGCCTTCTTCGGCAGTTGTTCCCAGAACGCTGTAAAACCAGATGTCTATGGAAAACCCATGAGCAAGGCTATGTATGGAAAACCACTGAGTGCTGCAGTTTTCCCTCTTTCTTCTAGACCAATCCCTGGGCCACGGCCCATTAGCGGGCATAGCCTATTCGGAACTGGGCCCTGTGGGCCGGCATTCATGCACACAGCTCAATTTGTATGAGTGGCAGGGCAGACGCATGCACACGCATCTCAACTTGTACAAGTTGAGATGCGCACGTGTTGGCCTACCGCTCATGCGGCTGGGTTCCCTTCTCCCCCACCCCCCCCCCACCCCAGGCTGCCAAGCCACAAAGGTTATGGACTGCTGACCTAAGATTCAAGGTAGCCAAACTGATAAGGACTTAAAAGTATGCATGGTAAATAACTAAAGACTAGAAAGTTTTGAGAGTCAGTTTGGTTGCCTAGACCAGTGTGAGCTCTAGACCTGCCTTAGGGACATAATCAGCTTTTGAGCTTGGACCAGTCATTTTCTCTTAGCTTGAGGAAGAAGGAAGTGGCAAACCACTTCTGACCAAACCTTGCCAAGAAAATTGCAAGGATTAGTCACCAGGAGTCCAAACAAAATAAAACAAAAACCATCTAACTCGAAGGAAGAAAAAAGAAAGAAATGTTTTAGTTTGGATCTATGTATAATTCCACCCTTATTACCTTGATTTTTCAACTGGGCTTTTTCGGCTTTCTGAGTGCAATCTTATGCGTTCTTCATTATCACATAGGCCAATGGAGTTTACTTTTGAATAAGCATGCGTAAGATCAGCATTTAAGTTATACATAAATAGCTTACAGTCATTGATGGATGTAAACTAGCATACATTTATTGACTTCAGTGGTCCTTTGCCAGATTTTATTGACAAGGCCAATAAATTCCAGGGTTTGGTAAATGAATCACTATAATGGAAAAAAAGAATGGCTAGACAGGAGTTGCAGGTCTGAAGTATATTATTGACTACGCTTTATTTACAAAACCAAAAGATTCATACACTGCAATCTATGTGGCAGTGTAGGGATGGAATTAGGAAAAGATACACATGGGACAAGTATCAGCAGGGACTTGTCATCATTCAGAGCTGAGGTTCTGAAAGATGTGGGTACCCTAAAAGTAAGCAGTAGGCAATCCAGGCTGTTGTTGCAATTATGGTTTTGTTCAGGCGAGAGAGAGGAATTGGTAGCTAAATAGGGAAGATGAGCCAGTGATGTTTGGCCATGCCACCATTGATGAATCTTCGTGCAGGGACTTTCCAGATCTTTACTTCCAGCGGCCTCCAACTTTGCCCTTGGCTCCTGCCTTCTTGCTGCTGTAATATAAATAGGATAAAAACATGTCTTGCTGCTGCAATAGATACCCTTACCTGTTCTTGATCTTGCCTTTTTAGCAACAAGCTTATCATTTCATATCACTGTAACATTAAAGCAAATGAAATGCCGATGTGTTCTACTCTTATCAGATCTATTTTGCTCATCTCTTAATCAAGGAATAGCTGCTGGAAATCTGTTCAGGTCTGGCTCCTGGAGCTAGCTAGATTTTCAAGGTGACAGTCAACTTTTTTTTTAAAGTCAACAATTGCCTGAGTTATAGTCAGATTTGTCAGAAATGTAAAGTCCCATGCGTTAATGGCAGAGCTATCTTTGAAATTTAGATGCAATTATAGTTATGTATTTAAACTATTAAGTGGTATAATTTATACAGTATTTAGCTTCTGCCAACTTTTCAATTTAGACTGAACATTCACAAATGATTGCATTATCTCCTAAAAAAAGTCATAATCCAAAACCGAGAAGTTACCCAAATTTGACTTTAAATACTAATCGAAACATCATACATTCAGAATTTCTGATAAATCATGGTCCACAAAGCATTATTTTTTGAAGTAGTACAACTTCATTTAAACTTCATCAAGGTAAAAAAAAATCTTCTAAAGACAGGTGAAAAAAACTCACGTTTAGATTGTGCTACTCTTGACAAGATTTCAAATTGTTTTATTTTGCATGCAAAAGAAACAATATCCGAAACATGCAAAACTTACCTTAATTCTGAGCTCAGTTATGCGCTGTTAAGTTCTAAGTACATTAGTTTAGTACAAAACACCCACACTTGCCCCAGTAACAAACTGCAGCTGCAATGCTATTATTGGCATGCTATATATCCTTAGATGGTACTATAAGTTACACAACAAGCTAACTTGGATTAGTAGTTAGGTGTTTGATGAACTGCCGTTTAGATTACTTGCTATTTGGGCACTTCCGATATGAATTCTTCCATAGAACATGAGAGATAACAGTCAAAAGAATATCTTTAAAGCTTACATGATAACAGTGGTGATTTTTCTCAGTGGTAGTTTCACATACGGGAACATGTCAGTGACGTCACAATTTGTACACACAACAAGCGAATACTTTACCTGTCATTTAACATAGGACTTTTTCTCCCCTAAAACAGCTTTTGTCCTCAGAGACAAATGGCTATTGGGTGTCTTCTGGTGACAATAGATATTTGTGCTAGAAACTTATATTTATGTGCTGCCATATCTTCCAGTAATGTCCACAAGTATCAATTATAAAAATATCTTATTGATGCAGTTTGCAAAAATTTGGTATACCTTCTTTCTGTTAGTTTCTTTTCCTTTTATTATTTCTTTGTAAGATTTTGCAGCCTGATCATTTCATGAAGCTCATAATCTTTAACAACTCTCTTAGAATTGTTGTGCAGACTATGGTACAAAACAAGCATGCTCAGTTCTTGTTCAGTATTCTTTTTATGTTTAGTCTTCTAAAGAATGGCACATCATCCTAAATAACTTTCAGCATGTCCTGTTGCTTTTAAAATAGCAGATTGATCTGAATTGCCTCGAGTTCTGCAACAAGGATTATACTTTTTATAAATTAAAAGGGCCAATTAAGAGCTATTATTGAGCCCGAAGCACCATTCATTGAATGATGTACATAATATGATACAAATAAACAAAACATCTAGAATTATATGCATTTTGTAGAGCCAGGCATATCAATGCACTGGTTTTCCTTTCCTGTATGAGAAGTTTTGAGAGTTCATTCCCCCACTCCCATACAGTAATTTCTTCTAGAACTATCCCCTCTCAACCCTTACTTTCATTTGATTATTGTTTCATGCTGCCTTTATGTCTAAAGCATTAGGTTTCTGAATTGACACATGCAGCAATGAACCTATGGAACAAAACAAGCAGGGAATAATTTGAATTAGATGAAGGGAGATAAGATTATACGATGCATCAAAAGAACCATTGGGCATGCCATGCCACATGATGTCCATGTGGCAGTGGCAAATATTGAATATTAGTGTTATTAAATCCTGTTCCTTACAATCTCTGGAAGTATGCTTTCCCTGCCAACACAAAGAGTAGTATATTGGCAGGTGAGCCTCCCCAAGATTGTTCGGAAAAAAGAGTTATTTTGGGGAAGGATTATGGACTCATTTCAGTTTCACCAAAGTATTTTTTTAAAGGAAAGAAAAGAGTGGGCTTTAGCGACTGTGCTTCTCCACTTTGTTCCCTTCCAATAAGAAATAGATGGAGGAAGACTGAAGTAATTACTGCAAACAGATGGATATTCCAGTCTTCAGACTGGAAAAGTAATCTGGGTACTCACTGTTTCTGGGCCTGATCAATCCGATTTCTGAAGGTGGTAATCTGCAAACAAATATGACTAAGTTTTTAAAAACGACCTGCTTCCCATCATGGAGAGAGGGATTTACCAGCTGTTTCGCCACAGTAAGATATGGGTAGGAGATTTGTGGACTCAAGAGTAATATGCACACAAATAAAGTCAAAACGGAAAGAATTTATTCAGCAAAGCACAGCAGAAGAATGTTGACTGCAAAGCATAAATAGACAGGAAATGTCTACAGACAAGGCAATAAGAGGAATGTAAAAAGGACAAAATCTTACATCTCTTCAGTAACTGGGAACCCCTCATCCTTATCCAAGATAATTATGGATTTCCCCCATATTTTTTTTCCAGCTAGTATATAGCACCTTTCCTGGATATGTCTATGCTGAGGTTCAAAGTACTTAAATTGTTTTTCATCTTTTATACTTTTACAAAATATAGGAGGTATAAATAACACAGTACCTGGAGATGGTTTGGTGATATACTTTATCAGTAATTGGAATTAAATTCAAACTTTTAAATAACTGGCAATGATCATTAATCTATTTTTCCTTCTTGAGGTATTGAATTGGGGAGTACATGTTCAGTTACAGATTATCTCTGCCCTTTTATATCAAGTATTGCAAACTCATCCTCCTAATTACGTGCATTTTTGTTTATACTTCTTGCCTAGTAGCTAACAAAAATTTGTGTGAGATCTATCAGTCCATTCATCCTCCCATCTCTGCTAGCAACCTGGTTTTGGCAAAGCTTTCTAAAAGAAAGAATTAACAGTTTTAAGCTAAATTCATGAAAAAAATGGTCAATGGAAAGTGGAAGGTGTTATTGAGGCCTGAGTATTTTGAGAAAGCTAAAGCTTTAACTAACTATATCAGGGGTGTCAAACTCACGTCGTCGTGGTGGCATCATGTGACGTATCGCGATATAGATAGATAGATAGATAAGAGAGGGAGGGAGGGAGGTAGAGAGAGAAAGAGAGAGAGAGAGAGAGAGAGAGAGAGAGAGGGAAGGAGGGAGGGAGAGAGAGGGAGAGAGAATGGCTCTAAAACAAGAAGTAAACTAATGAAAAAAAAAATGCTCCTGAAGTTAATACTGAAGAAATTCAGATTTTTTGGGAAGTGCTATACTGAAATGATGAAAGCCTCTTTGGACTACAGGTAAAAATGAAAGAAAAAGAGGGTGTGAGAAGTAAAAAATATGAAATTGGAATTGATGGCTACTATTAAATTAGGAAGTTTCCAAAAATTTGCTCCACCAATAGAAATTTTCCTATGCATAAATCAAAATAGAAAAGCTGTCAGCAATATTTGAAGAAGTAATCCTTCTAAATAAAGCTATGCCCTCAGTCATGATTTAAAGTGTTTTCATAGCATCACCAACCATCACTGATATAACCTAGCTCATTATTATTTTGGCACAATAGTGGCTGAATGACTCTAAAAGAAGCTATAAACTGTCTTTGGATAAATTATTTAAAACTTCATTTGCTACCATATCAGCACAATTATTTTTTTTCTCATGTTTTCCCCTCCTGTCATCTTAATAATCAAGACTAATTCATTTGGGTGAATCATAATAATCAAGAGTAATTCAGTTGGGTGAATGCCTAGCTGAAAAAACATTTCTATGACTGACTTAATTCTATGCTTGTGATTTTAATCATCATTAGGCAAAGGAAAGAAACTAAAGAAAACCAGCTCTTAGAATTATGTGACTATAAAGGCTGGCCAATAAAAAAAGGTCAAATTGGGTTATTACAGCTGTGAACAGACACTTCCTATTTAAAAGTGATCCTGTTGTTTCACAAATCGATGTAGGGCTTTCCAAAGAGTAAAAGAAAAAATATTCCAGGTTGTCTGGAAGACAGACTAGGAAGTGTGCTGGAAATTTAAAAACCATTTTCTAGGTTTTGGGCAGTTGCAATTTTATGCGGTGAAAATGCTTCAATTATAATAGAAATCAAAATATAATTTCTGACTCAAGGAAATAAAGAGGAGTAGGAAAAAAATAAAATTTTACCATTACTGACAACGTCATCCTTAATATTTACATAGCCTTGTTCGCTGTGCGATAAACATACTACTTTCGTCTTAAGAGACAGCTGGCCAATTAAGCATAATTTTTTTCTTCTAAGCAGTGCTAACATTATTTTGCAGTAATACAATGTCCTGTACTGTAAATTCACAATATTCAAACCATAAGATGTCTGGTTCACCATCTTGGGTTCACAGGGTGGGACTTTATTCCATGACAAGCAGAAACAAGAGACTCCAACATTGGAAGCAACGGGACAACATGAAAAAGGAAAACTCAGCTACCCGATATACTTACTTGCTTACTTGTAGATTTTGAACACGTGCCTTGTGGAACTGAGGGCAGAGATACCGAGTCTGCCTCTTAACCAGGGGTTTGATTAAGGAACTTTGTTTACCAGACTAGCATTGGTGCTTATGACTTACCTTCTTTTCTACGTGTGAAGTAAGATAGACAATAGGCATGGCACTTAGATTCCTGGGTAACAAAGTTGGACAAGAAATGGCTCTAAAAGTAGTGCTTCCTTTATTTTGCTTTCTTATGAACTTTCCTTGCTATCCATCTATAGCTCAACTGTTCTTATGGGTAACAGCAATTTTCCCTTTAATTGTACAATTCTCTTTTTTTAAAAAAAACAGGTGTTGCCTTGGTGGCTCAGAAAAGACTTGCCTCTGATTTGTCTTCTGGCTCTCACCTACTCACTGGTTTGGTTTTTGTATAAATATAAGCAAACAAATGGTGCATTCAGCTGCTAACTGATCTTTCTTACCTGGCTTACCTGGCTTTTTCTGTGGAGATTCTCAGTCATCCAGGTCACAGTTGTGTCAAAGATGCTTTTTTCTTCAAAAGGCAACTGGACTGTTTCTTTTCCTTGGTGACGACGAAGAAAATGTTTCGCTTCCCATCCAAGAAGCTTCATCATTGGATGAGAAGCGAATTTTTCTTTTTCTTCCTCAAGAAAAAAACAGTCCAGTTGTCTTTTGAAGGAAAAAAAAGCAGCTTTGAGACTGTCTTTTTTATTTTATTTTATTTGTCATTTTTTGGACATGTGGGAAATTACCAAAGATAGTTTGCCCTAATGGTACAGAAATAATTCTGTACAAATACTGTACAAAAACAAAGAACTGAAAATGTTTGTTTATTTATTATTACTGGTGTTTTTATCCCTCCCCCCCAACTCTTGATCTATAGAAATGATTTTTTAAGCCACTACAGTCACTCTATGAAGTAGCATTTTATGAAGTAGCAAACTAAGATAACCACTGGATGGAGAGGTCACCCTGCAGAACTGATTTTTCTGCTGGTATCACTTTTTATTCCCATTGTCCTGCATTCATTTAGAACAATGTTTTCCAACTTTAGCTAGGGAATTCTGGGAGTTCAAATCTATAAATCTTAAAGTCGAGAAACGCTGATTTGGATGGCTGACCACCATCTTTCCAACCTGCTGTCCTCTACTATCTTTGGCTATGCCAAAGGATTATAGGAGCTGAAAGCAAACACATCAGGCTGAGAAAGGCTGATCTACAGAACACAACATTAAATCTCTATTCAGCTACTTCTGAATTAATGCAATAAAGGCTGATGAGAAAAAAAGAGGAAGAAATGAGGCTATTTCTTGTTTTGTAAGCCAGGAATTGAATGCCAGCCTGTTGTTTATCTATGCAAATTTAGAGTTTACAGACTCCCAACATGCAGGAGGCTCATGCATGTAAAAATCTCTTGCTGTTTATATCATCTGGGTGAACTCATTGTACTTACAACTTGGATAGTGCCTGCACCCTGCAACGTAGTGATAAAATCTAAGAAAGATTAAGATCATTATTGACTTTGGGGTTCTTAACAAATTGAGGGGTTTTTTTGCAGTAGGTACTCAGAAACAGATAAACATTTGCCTTTTAACACTGTCAGAACTCTCTCATTGTTTTGTGAGTGCATTACAAAGGATTCTCTCAACATAAAAGCAGGCAACTGGTATAAGAGAGTTGCCTTAGTCCAGGGGTCAGCAACCTGCGGCTCTGGAGCCACATGTGGCTCTTTCACCCCTCTGCTACGGCTCCGTCACTCAAAATATGTGTCACAACCGCCAATGTGTGACATTCACCGGCAGACGATTTATTGAGCTTTTCAACCCCCAGTAGGCCAACCATGGATAAATCCAATTCAGAAGAAAACAGAACTTTTAATTCAACTATATATGCTAGTTTTGTGGCCGCTCAAGAAATAATCAGGCACAGGGAAGGGTTCTGTGGCTCCCGGTGTTTTCTTTTCTGTGGGAAACGGGTTCAAATGGCTCTTTGGGTGTTTAAGGTTGCATACCCCTGCCTTAGTCTTCCCTATTTCTAAAATCAAATTCCACCAGTTCTCCTTTATTCCTAAACTCATTTTTTTGTGTCCACCACCACCATACTGTAGAGTGTAAAGCATGTACTATGAGCAATTAAATATGGCACATTATTTGGCTCTATCTACAATAACAGGATTAAAACATAGATAGAATGGTTATAACCATGCTCACAGTTTGTAGACAAATTTAAGTATTTTCTTCCACACAATATGAAGAAGATATAATCTATACTTCTTTTTTTTTTAAAGGTGATTATCTTATAGTAGCATTCTCCAGATAGCAGAAGAGAATGGTGCTGGCTTTTCTGCCTGCATAAATTCACATGAAGATAAGGCTGGAGAGTTAATAGATGCTGGGGACATCAGAAGTGGGTTCATTATTAGTCTCATAGATATTTCAGTGCAGTGCTGACACTGCCTAGGAGTTATATAGATCATTGGCTCCCCTGCTTGGCTTGGCTGTGATGGGGTTTAACATCATGAATAAGCCATCTGGTTTGTGGAGATGCTTCAAAAAGAAAGATGGGCATATTAATTAAAATGACAAAGTTATTTCACAATATTTTCAAGCACATCATAGGACATATTTTAAGTAGAAGGCAGAAATCCACCCTAGGTGTGTACAATTGAGAAGTTATCACTCTGGGATGAAAAACTGAATTTTGTTGATAAACATTCAGAATAGTATATGGGCTTTAATGGTCTTCTATGGTCTTTAATCCAGGTCTCCCTTAGGAATATAACTGATTTCACCCTGAAAATAAACAAAAATCAAAGCCAAGATCTCTTTTTCTACTCACATCATATTTTTGCCTCTTGATCTTCTCTAAATATTCATATTTTTCTGTCTCCAGCGCATACAGTGAGTCCCACAATTCTTTGGCTTTGTCCCTATTTATTTGTGAAGAGGTGGAGATATAACAAAGAATGAAATACAACTCAAAACAATTAGCAATTGTAAAGAGACATATTTACATAAGCTCAATATTTCTTAAATTTATGGTTGAACTGGTTGGAAGACTATTCAAATAGAAGTCCAACACAACTGAACAATTCTAGTTTATGGATTTCATTAATCCCCCATGTAATTTTTTCTTATGAGGATTTATTTGAACACCTAAATATAAATAGAGAGCCTGACCATTTCATTACTTACCCTGTTTCTGGATACTTAATGAAAAAAACTGAAGTATATTGGACCCAGTACAGATACTTGGAGGAATCTTATTGTTTCCTTTCCCCCTTGGAAATACTTGTTTATTTGTTCTTATTCCCTGCTTTCATAACTGCTAATTTTATATCTATCTATCTATCTATCTATCTATCTATCTATCTATCTATCTATCTATCTATCTATCTATCTTGACATGCTTAAACATTTTATCATAAATATTTGTTCATATTTATTTATTTATTTAAATATGTATGTATGTATGTATGTATGTATGTATGTAGAGAGAGAGAGAGAGAGAGAGAGAGAGAGAGAGAGAGAGAGAGAGAGAGAGAGAGAGAGAGAGAGTTGTTGCAACTGCAGGCAGAAGTTATAATTTAATCTATTCTTTTTCTTATTCTATAGATTATTTTTACATTACCCATTAAAGTTAAATATTACATATTAATGTTAAATAAAATTTGATAGAATTCATCAGGATTAAATAATTATCTGAATAGTAACAAATGTTGTTTTCTTAAATATCACCTCCTATTTTTTAATACCACAAAAAGTACTAAAACAAATTTAAGCACAAGCTCAATCTTGTATGTACCGTAGTACAAGAGCAGTGGGGGAGGTGGGGATATTTTTTTTACCTCAGTTTGTCTTCACTAAGATGATCAATATTCAGAGGTTTGCGTCTCTCTGCCAAAATTTTCTTCTTCATTTCCCTTGCAGTTTGTTTCTTTCCTCTCTTTTGGTCAGCCTGTGCAGAACGAGTTTAAAGATTATGAAAGAGCCAGTTTGATCTAGTGGTTGAGGTACCAGGCTAGAAAGCAACACTCTACAAGTTCAAGTCCTGTGTTAGCCATGAAAACCAGCTAGGTGTCCTGGGGCCAGTTACTCTCTCACATCCCAGTTCACCTCAAAGGGTTGTTGTTGTGGGGAAAATAGGATGAGGAAGAAGGTGTGTTGGATATATTTATGGGATATAAATAAACAAATAATCATTGGATGCATCCCATTGAAGGAATTAATGAAGAACATCGAAACCTGGCAGGAGAGCAGTAATCCTGAATTGTAAAAGTGCTTGATCACAATTCATATCATCCTCCATCAATGCACTAAACATAGTGCGTGGATTGTAATCTGATATACAGTAGTGGCCAAAATTGTGGAAAGCTTTTGGGAAAAGTGTATTTTCTAAAATTAGCTAATAACACCACTTTTTTTTGGAATAGCACCATAAAATTATATATCAATGAAAGATAATTTAATCAAGAATGTAAGACAATAACTTTTATGAAGGATTTACTATTAGAATAGCAGTTACAGTATAAAGAAGAAAAGTGAAGCACATAGAAAAAATGAGATATATAAAAATTATCACCATAGAAAAAATGAGATATACAGAAATTATCACATCAGTTAATACTTAGTTGGATAACCTTTAGCATGAATTACAGCCTTACGACGTCTTCCCATGGAGTGAACCAAGTCTTTTAGTTCTCCAGCTGTTATAATGTGAAACCAAGATTGAATGATTGCTTCTATTAACTGGGTTTTATTGCTGGGTCGGTTCTGACTAACAGGTTTCTTTAGTCGGTTCCATAGATTTTCAATTGGGTTAAGGTCTGGGCTATTCCCAGGCCATTCCAGCAGCAGAATATGATTATATTGAAAAAAGTGATGTTATTAGCCATCAGACCTCAAAAATACACTTTCCCCAAAAGGTTTCCACAATTTTGGCCACTACTGTATTCAGATGCCATCAGGTTAGTACTAAAGTAGTTGTTTTTAAGAATTTGTCAGCATGCCTATTTTACATGTCTTTCTGATTCATTGCAGGAAATGCTCTAGAAGCCATAAGACTTATCTCTCAGGGCTGAAGAACCATTAGATCAAAGCTAAAGGAAGTTGTGAGACTCTATCCTTCTAGCCCAGGGGTCAGCAACCTGCAGCTCTGGAACCGCATGTGGCTCTTTCACCCTTCTGCTGCGGCTCCCTGTCACTCAAAATATGCGTCACAACTGCCAATGTGCAACACCCGCCAGCACATGATTTATTGAGTTTTTCAATCCCCGGTAGGCCAACCATGGATAAATCCAAGAGAAGAAAAAAGTTTCAGAAGAAAACAGAACGTTTAATTCAACTACATAGGCTAGTTTTGTGGCCGCTCAAGAAACAGTCAGGCACGGGAAGGTTTTGTGGCATCCGGTGTTTTATTTTCTGTGGGAAACGGGCCCAAAGGCTCTTTGAGTGCTTAAGTTTGCAAACCCCTGCTCTAGCCTAAAGAAAAAAGGGGGAAAAAACATAAAATAGAGACTAGCAGGTCCTTCCTGTGGTGAATTTCTTTGGTCTCTTCTTGAAAATGAAAGTTTTTGCCATTGTAAAATTGAGGAATTCCAAGAAATTCTTGGATAATTTTCAGATGAGCATTTATTATTTATTTATTTATTTATTTATTTATTTATTTATTTATTTATTTATTTATTTAATTTTTTATACCGCCCTTCTCCCGAAGGACTCAGGGCGGTGAACAGTCAAAATAAACATATATATAAAATGTGAAATAGAAGCAATTTAAAATAATTAAGCCAATTTGACTTAATTATTAATGCTCATTCTTGATCACATTCTGGCTTTCTCTGCCCATCAGTAGATTTACCTTAGCCAAATAGCTGCTGTATGTGGCACCCATAGAGGAGAGGGCTTTCTTCTTCTTCATATCATCTTCAACCTTCCTCTTGGCATCTTCCTCCTCTCTTCTTGCCTTTTCCTCCTGTGAAACAAATAGGAACAAACACTGGTTCATACCTGGGACTCACAAAGGCAGAACAGAGAATTTGGGTCTGGGACATGTGGTACTTTTTTGGGGAAGGGGTAAGATAAAGCCAAAAGTAATCATCATAACTCTTAACAGATCATTTTATATTGAGGGCAATGATTGAGATACCAATGACACAGGGATGAAATGCTCCCGGTTCAGACCAGATCGCCCGATCCGGTAGTGATGGTGGCGGGTGGTTCGGAGAACTGGTAGCAAAAATACCTGCGCCTCCCCATGCCCAGCTGAGCCACGCAATCATCAGAGGCTTTTTTTTTTTACTTCTAAAAGCATTTTTTCTACAACCTCTTCTGCCGAAAAAATGCTTTTAAAAGTAAAAAAAAAACATTTGATGATCGCGCAGCTCAGCTGGGATCGTCAGAGGCTTTTAAAAGCATTTTTTCTACAACCTCTTCGGCCGAAGGGGTTTTAAAATGCTTTTAAAAGCCTCTGACGATCCCAGCTGAGTTGCCTGATCATCAGAAGCTTTTAAAAGCATTTTTTACAACCTCTTCTGCTGAAGAGGTTGTAGAAAAAATGCTTTTAAAAGTAAAAAAAAAAAGTTGGCCATGCCCACCCTGTCACATACCTCCCCACCAAGCCACGCCCACAGAACCGGTAGTAACAAATTTTACATTTCACCACTGCAATGACAAAAGGTTGTAGATAGACTCACAGCAAGTCTGGCCTGACGCTCCTTTTCTTTCTCAGCTCGGATTCTTTGCTGGTCAGCCCTCTCAGCTCTACGTTTTTCCTATGCATTGCAGAGAAAGGGCAGTAATTTGGTTAGAACTGTATTTCATTCCAGAACAAAACCCTTTGAAAAATGTTCCTGAGAATGAACAGTTGAAATTAAATTGTGATCAGTATTAAGATGAGACTCTATAAGGAGTTCAGAGAAGAGCAACAAAGATGATTAGGGGACTGGAGGCTAAAACATATGAAGAACAGTTGCAGGAATTGGGTATGTCTAGTTTCATGAAAAGAAGGACTAGGGGTGACATGATAGCAGTCTTCCAATATTTCAGAGGTTGCTACAAACAAGAGGGAGTCAGGCTATTCTCCAAAGCACCTGAAGGCAGGACAAGAAGGAATAGATGGAAACTAATCAAGGAGAGAAGCAACCTAGAACTACGGAGAAATTTCCTGACATAACAATTAATCAGTGGAACAACTTGCCTCCAGAAGTTGTGGGTGCTCCAACACTGGAGGTTTTTAAGAAGAAATTGGACAATCATTTGTCTGAAATGATATAAGGTTTCCTGGTTGAGCAGGGGGTTAGACTAGAATTTTTCCAAGGTCCCTCCCAACTCTATTATTCTGTTATTCTGTTATGACAAAAAAGTTCTTAAGTTGATATAAAAGTAGTCCTTGATTTACAACAGTCCATTTAGTGACCATTCAAAGTTACAATGTCACTGAAAAAAGTGACTTATGACCATTTTTCACACAACCGTTGCAGCATTGTGATCAAAATTCAGACAGTTGGCAACGACTCATATTTATTATTAGTGTCCCAAGATCATGTGATCACCTTTTGCGACCTTCTGGCAAGCAAAGTCAATGGGGAAATCAGATTCACTTAACTGTGTTACTAATTTAACAACTGCAGTGATTCACTTAACAACTGTGACAAGAAAGGTGGTAAAATGGGCAAAACTCACTTAACAAACGTCTCACTTAGCAACATAAATTTTGAGCTCAATTGTGATCATAAGTCGAGGACTACCTGTAGATAAAATCAGAGGGAGATTGTATAAATGCAACAGTCTCCTCTAGTCCACTCTTCCCACAGAGGTGTCAAACTCAAGGCCTGCTTAGATCTGGCCCGCAGGGCTTCCCTGGAAACAGCGTAGGACCGGCCCATGGTGCGTCTGCCAGGAAAAACAGAGCCCTTTGTCACTGGCAGAGGGCTGCAGGAGGCCATCCCGGCCAAAAACAGAGCCTGGGGGCCACACATGCCCCCCAAGCTCTGTTTTTGCTGGCAGAGGGCAGGAGGCCATCTAGGCTAAAAATGGAGCTGGCGGGGCGTGTCTCTGGGGTCCATTTTCACTGGCAGAGGGCTAGCAAAACAAACTAAAAGCAAAACAAAACAAAAGGAGAAATGTTTCCCCTTTTGCATTTGAGCTTCCAAGAAGGGATGCTAAAGGAAAGCCAGAGAAAAAGAAGGGAAGATGGGAAGAGAGCAAGGAAGGAAAAAGAAGGAAAGAGGGGAAGGAAGAAGAAAGGAGAATGAAGAGGGGAAGGGAAAAGAAGGGGAGGGGAGGGGAGGGAGGGAGGGAGGGAGGGAGAAGGAAGGAAGGAAGGAAGGAAGGAAGGAAGGAAGGAAGGAAGGAAGGAAGGAAGGAAGGAAGGAAGGAAGGAAGGAAGGAAGGAAGGAAGGAAGGAAGGTCCTGCCTTAGCCCATGGCCACCAGCAGTCCTGCTGCCCTTTCGCCATCCCCTTGTCCCCTCCTCCTGACCTCTCCTGATGGCCTTCCATCCTATCGCTGAGGATGCTTTAGTTACAAAGCCATGTCTCCTTGTGTGGAGAGGGAATGGGCCTCTCTCTGACCCACACACTTTGCCTTCCT
The DNA here is from genome assembly GCF_059756535.1 of Pantherophis guttatus. Taxonomy (NCBI): domain Eukaryota; kingdom Metazoa; phylum Chordata; class Lepidosauria; order Squamata; family Colubridae; genus Pantherophis; species Pantherophis guttatus. The sequence continues at coordinate 105,002,097 of NC_142063.1, forward strand.
GCACACACCATGAGTAACCTGGACAAGAAGAATGAGCTCAGCAGCAGCAGCCTTGAGGAAGTAAGCACTGGCGGGAATCCGCTCAGGGAAGCAGGGCTGGGCTGGGCTGTGGAGTCCCAGTGTCCTGGGACCTTGAAGGCCAGGTTGGACGCTTGCCATCCGCTGCCTAGGGCTCTGGACAGCCTTCACCCCCATCTGGGGGTCCTCTGCATGACCTGAGATGAGATGGCCAGGCTCCTCTGGAGGACAAGGGTTTGGCGCTCTCCCTGGTCTCGCCTTCCTCTGCTGAAGACATTGGATCCCCCCAGCTCTGCCCAAGCTACCACAGGTGCCCCCGACATGAGTTGGCTATGCTGACCCCAGCCATGCCCCACTGAGATCAAACACAACCCTGATGTGGCCCTCAATGAAATCAAGTTTGACACCCCTGTACTAACAGGATTACTCCCAAATGACTCCCATTAGGTCCCAAATGACTAGTAACACCATTTGTGTAAGAATTATATATTGTCCTTTCAAGCTGTATGAATGGGCATGTAGTCACTTAGAAGAAGACATGACTATTCATTATTATTATTATTATTATTATTATTATTATTATTATTATTATTATTATTATTATTATTATTATATTTATATACCACCCTCCTCCCGAAGGACTCTTTTAATTAAAATTAATTAAATTAAAAACATAAATATACAATATCATGGTTAAAATTAATTAAAATCATTAAATAGTTGTGGCCGAATTTTAAAACCCAAAGTTAAAACCCAATTTAAAATCATTCAATTAGACAGCCCCGCCTGTCGGAACAGTAGGGTCTTGAGGGCACAGCGAAAGACCCAGAGATCAGAGATGTTACGAATATCCGGGGGCAATTCATTCCAAAGGGCAGAGGCTCCGACAGAGAAGGCTCTCCTCCTGGGTGTCGCCAGCTGGCATAACCTCTCTGTGGGAGCGAACTGGTCGGTGGGAGGCGGTTGGTGGCAGAAGGCGGTCCCGTAGATATCCTGGTCCTATGCCATGGAGCGCTTTAAAGGTGGTAACCAACACCTTGAATTGCACTCGGAAGACCACTGGGAGCCAGTGCAGCTCGTGCAGGAGGTGTTACATGGGCGTAACGAGGTGCGCCCATAACCACCCGCGTGGCCGCATTCTGGACCAGTTGGAGCCTCTGAGTGCTCTTCAAGGGGAGCCCCATGTAGAGAGCATTACAATAGTCCAGATGGGAGGTGACGAGGGCGTGAGTGACTGTGTGCAAGGCATCCCGGTCCAGAAAGGGACGCAACTGGCGGATCAGGCGAACCTGATAAAAAGCCCCCCTGGCTACGGCCGTCATGTGCTCTTCTAAAGACAGCCATGAGTCCAGGAGGATGCCCAGATTGCGAGCCCTCTCTGTGGGGGGCAGAGATTCACCCCCAATAGTCAGTGATGGCACCAGCTGACTATACCGGGACGCCGGAAGCCACAGCCACTCAGTCTTGGAAGGGTTGAGCTTGAGCCTATTTCTCCCCATCCAGACCCACACAGCCTCCAGGCAGCGGGACATCACATCAAGGGCATCATTGGGATGGTTTGGGATGGAGATGTACAGCGGGGTGTCATCAGCGTACTGTGGACTCACCCCAAAACCACGGATGATCTCACCCAGCGGCTTCACATAGATGTTGAACAGAAGGGGCGAGAGGACCGATCCCTGCGGCACCCCCCCCAAGCGAGGCGCCTCAAGGTCGACCTCTGCCCCCCCTGCCAACACAAACTGCGAGCAACCCCTGTCCCGAGCCCTCCAGAGATCATCAACCAATGCGACCAATGCCGTTTCTGTGCTGTACCCCTGCCTGAAGCCCGACTGGTACGGGTCCAGATAGACAGCTTCCTCCAGGTACCGGGGTAGCTGTTGTGCCACCACACTCTCGACAACCTTCACCACAAAACGAAGGTTGGAGACCAGACAATAATTTACTAATATAGCCGGGTCCAGGGATGGCTTCTTGAATAGAGGCCTCACCTCCGCCTCTTTCAAGGATAGAATAAAAATTCTTACATGCAATTTATGTTCCGCAAAAAATATCATCGGCTCCCTTAACATTTAATTTAATTCATGGTCTATCCTCGTGCTGAAGACCTTAAAATAGTTGACTACTTGAGGAAAACTTACAATTCTCTCTTTAAGAGCCATTATATCTTCTTCCTCTTTTTTCCGGTTTTCAAAGTGATTATCAATTAAGGCTTGAAGCTCAATCAAGTCTTTGTTCTGCCTCTTCTTCTGAATATCCTGGGGAAAGAAAGGAGAGGAACAGAGATGGTATTCAGCAGGTTCTGACCAGTTCTGGAGAACCAGTAGTGGAAATTTTGAGTAGTTTGGAGAACCAGTAAATACCACCTCTGACTGGCCCCACTCCCATCTATTCTCTGCTTCCCGAGTCCCAGCTGATCGAGAGGAAATGGGGATTTTGCAGTAACCTTCCCCTGGAGTGGGGAGGGAATGGAGATTTTACAGTATCCTTCCCCTGCCATGCCCACCAAGCCACGCCCACCAAGCCATGCCACGCCCACCAAGCCACATCCACAGAACCGGTAGTAAAAAAATTTGAATCACACCACTGGAGAGGAACCAGGTTCCATGACACCAAGTATAATTATTGGGATGGCGTAGATTCCCTCCACAGAAAAACTTTACATATTCCCATTTATTGAAACATCTATCAGTTGCATCAGTTATATCTTCTCATAGTTACGGAACTTATTCAGAAATGATTTTTATACTGTGATGAAAACCACTTTCTTGTCTAAAACTTAGACTAGCGAGACAAGAGATTCACTGGAAGAACCAGCAATACTCACATCAAAGTCTACTTTCTCACCCTCTGGGATCTTAGGTGCAGTCAACCTTTGTGGATGTTAAGAGAAAGAAAAACACATAAGATCCTGAGAAAAAATATTTTAGAAGTAAGGAGAAGAGACATTTTTTGAAATATTTGCTTGCATGACAATTTAACTGAAATAAATTTGCCCAAATACTATTTAAGAAAATCATACAGAAAATCATGCAGAATTTGGAAAGTGGAATTCAAAACTGTTAATGGGTTTGATGCACTGTCTAGCAACAATCACATTTTTCCTCCAGTACAAAACATTAATTTTACAAATTAGCCATTCCAATTCTATTAGATAGAGAAGCATCAGAAATAGTTTGACAAGTTCTAAAAATGTAAATGTAATAATCATGATTAAATTGGATTTTTTTGGTCTGTTGAAAGCATTAGTTCTCTATAAACGAATCTGGATCTCTCATTTAATTAATATGTAATGGAAACTGTGAATAAACCTCTGTACTTTTTGTGTGACGTCCTACTTTACCAAATAGCTTGGGTTTTTTTTCTCATATCACCCTTCAAAACATTAGAGAAATATTTATGCGATCAGTCTCCAAATTAGTCTTCCCTAATCTGGTGCCTTCTAGATGTATGGAGATTGAAATTCCATAATCTCCATAATCAACAGAATTAACAGCTGGGCTTTCTGGAATTTATAGTCGCAAAACACCTGCAAGTATGAGGTTAAGGACAACCATCACAACATATCCAATAAGATTAGTTCCGTGACCCAAAGGTGCTTTTTCAGGAGGCAATTGGATTTTCTTATTTTTTTCTTTTGAAGATGTTTCGCTTCTCATCAAAGAAGCTTCTTCAGCTCTGACAGGATAGTGGGGAATGGAAAGGTTTACATTCCTTGCAGACAGATGGTAATCTGTATCCTTTAGGGGGCATTGAAGCACTTGGAGGTGTCTGTGTCCTCAGGGTCGCCTGAGTCGTGCTCCTGGTTCCTGTAGTATGCAATTTTTCTCTGGAAATCCATTCCTACTCCCACACCATTCAAAGGGTGTTCATCCCAAATGTATAAAAATTGCAAACTATAGGAACAGGAGCACTACTCAGGTGAACTCTAAAACGACCCTCTAAAACAGGGATGTCAAACTCGATTTTATTGAGGGTTTTGTTTGACCTCGGGGAGGGTGGGGTGTGTGGCTGGGGGGGCATGGCCAGCTCAACATCACTCATGTCAGGGGCACCTGTGGTGGCTCGGGCAGGGCTGGGGAGATCCATTGTCTCCAGCAGAGGAAGGTGAGATCAGGAAGTACCCTAACCCCAACTCTAACCCTGCTCTAAAAGGATGCAGATTACCAGCTGTCTGCAAGAAATATAAATCCTTCCATTCCGCACTATCCTGTCAGAGCTGAAGAAGCTTCTTGGATGAGAAGTGAAATGTTTTCACAAGAAAAAACAAGAAAGTTTCAGTCCTGAAAAAGCACCATTGGGGCACCCATTACCTGGATGACTGAGAATCTCCAAAGGATATTAGTTCTGTGCGTATTACTGGATGGACCATATGTACATCTAATTGTGAAAACTTCTTTAGATCTAAAGATCTAAAAAAGATCTTTACATTTCATCCTAAAATGAAGTATGAAATATGTGGAAATTACAGATAAATATAGCTAACTAAATGTGAAAGACATCAAATATCTAACTGGCTATCCTCATTTGCATTACATGAACTATAAACATTTAAAACCAAAGTCAAGAATGGCTATAATATTTCTCCATTAAACATGTCCTAAACTTACGTTGGTATTGGTCTGGGTTTCTTCTCTAAATATAGCAAAGCAGGAATTAAGCAGGGGAGAAAAGGAGAAAAAAAGATGAAAGCAAGAAACAAGAACAGAATAAATCCTACTTCATTTGCATATATATATATATATATATATATATATATATATATATATATAATTTTATGAAATTAAATATATGAATTACACTTTTGACATAGCATAAAGACATACTCTTTGACAAACTAATTTCACTTAGGAGGAAAAAAGTTCAGAAAAAATACAAGAGCAGTCTGCATGAAAGCTTTGGAATAATATCCAGAAGGCAATAATTCTTTTAATGACTGCATCTAGTTCTCAAATACCTTCCATAACCCCATACATTATAAAAAAGGTAAAGGTAAAGGTTCCCCTCGCACATATGTGCTAGTCATTCCTGACTCTAGGGGACGGTACTCATCTCCGTTACAAAGCCAAAGAGCCAGCACTGTCTGAAGACGTCTCCATGGTTATGTGGCCGGCATGACTAAACGCCAAAGGCGCATGGAACGCTGTTACCTTCCCACCAAAGGTGGTCCCTATTTTTCCAGTTGCATTTTTTATGTGCTTTCGAACTGCTAGGTTGGCAGAAGCTGGGACAAGTAATGGAAGCTCACCCTGTTACGCGGCACTAGGGATTCGAACCGCTCAACTGCCGACCTTTCAGTCGACAAGCTCAGCATCTGAAGCATCGTATCCCCATCACCGTCATACATTATATATGAGTTCAAAGAATTCAGTCTTACATTGCTCTTACTGCCTTTTTTTAAAAAAATTGGCTTTGTGGTGATATTTCAGCACAAAAGTTCATTACTTTTTGGACGTAATACTTTGTACAGTACATAGTCTAACTTCAAAAAACCGATCATTCTGCTTCTGACTGCATAAAATGTCTAAAGAATACAAGTGATTGGGAAAACATGTTATATTATTCATTCAGTTCAAAACCAATCATCTTAAAGCAAAACATAACTCTCTCCTTCCTCTCTGTTAAATGAAAGCAACATTTAATAACACCAGCCTTAAAACAGACAATTTGCTTTGGAGAAAGAATTGCCTGATAATTTTACATATGGACATTTTTATCCAGTTTCTGAATTATTCTAATCAAAGCCCAGACAAGGAACTATGCAGAAAAAATAATAAATATTGAAGGGGAATGGGAAAATGAGATATGAAAACTATGACAAATTGCAAGAAGAAAACCCACTGGTTGAAAAGCATTTGTTTCTTGCACAAAATAACTTTCATATGATTATGGTACGTTCATGGTTTTTTTTTTTTTTTTCTTTTTAACCAAACTCCCATGTCCTGTCATTTTTTTTTTTTCTAATCTTGTTACATCTTACATTTCTACTACATTCATGTAGAGTTCTTGGTGTTTTCTGAGCTTAGTTGTTACTTGGAAACATTTCATTGTCCAGCTAGCTAATATTTAGATAATGATGTTGTCTAGTTGGGTAATTAAATATCTCCAAACAAACAACCAAGCTCTGAGAACAATGAGAACTCCACGGTTTAACCCTGAGCTACATATATTCTCTTCTATTGGTACTAAATTTTATGCTAAATTACCGTATTTTTCGGAGTATAAGACGCACCTACCTTTTTTGGTGAGGAAAAGAAGAAAAAGAAATGTCCCTCTGCCTCTGAGTAATTTTGCCTCATTGCAGTAAACAGCAAACAGCCTGCTTTATTTTCGTTTTCAGCATAGCTTGATTAGCACAAGGAAAAAAAAAATCTGCTCCAGCAATTTACTTCTTTGCAGCAAGCAGCAGAGCCCTGCACAAAACAGCTGAGAGCAAATCAGCTGAGAGTCGGGAGGCCGATCCAATCAGCTTGTGCTAATTAGCCTATGCTGAAGCAGAAAGGAGCTGTTTTTTCTTGCTGTTTGCTTGCAAGGAGGTAACTGCTGCGAGGCAGAGGCCAAAGGGTGGGGGCCAGTGGGTGGGCGGAGCTATATTCGGTGTATAAGACGCACCTAAATTGTCACCCCCTTTTAGGGGGGAAAAAGGTGCGTCTTATACTCTGAAAAATACGGTATATATTTGTATAATGTTCTTGCTTAAGTAGTTGTTTGACTTTTAAGACGTTTTCCATGAACGTTTGGTCTTTAAAAAGGTTTTTTGTTCATTTGCTCCAGGAATAGGACAAATATTTATATACTTCCTGAATATAAAATAACACTAAAACTGAAGAAAATAAAAGTTAATTCTAATTCAATTTAGGTTAGGTTATTTCTTTTTGAAGAAACTGGATAAAACATACAAATAAAGATTCTTTTCTTCTGATGTCCTTTTTTATTTTTTAATCTCAGTCACTTTCTTATATATAAATATTCAGAGGCATACTTAATTCCTACACAAATCCTGCCAAAAGATAAAGCCCATCCTTAAAAAGAGCAAAAAAAAAGTGGAAGATAAACATGGGAGCTTTTAAAAGTAAAAGAAAATTGGCATCATGTAAAGAAGTCTTGATCTCTCCCTTCTGAATCTGAAATGTAGAAAGCAGCACAACTCATCAGTAAAAACAGCTGTCATTCATCCATAGTGTCCTTTATAACTTTCTACTAGGACAGCTTAAATTTAGAAAAGCTCGTTAGTAGCATAATGAAATGTCAGACTATGAACAAATGCTAAATACAGGTAGTCCTCTACTTAAGACCAGAATTGAGACCAGAATTTCTGTTGCTGAGCAAGGCAGTTGTTAACTCAAGTTACGCCCGATTTTACCGTTTTGCCACAATTGCCAAGTGAATCACTGCAGTTCTTAAGTGAATCATGTGGTTATTAAGTGAATCTGGCTTCCCATTGCTTGTTGGAAGCCAGTTGGGAAGGTGGCAAATGGAGATCACATGACCCTGCAATGGTTGTAAATACATGGTGATTGCCAATTGCCCAAACTTTGATTTCATGACCGTGGAGATGCTGCAACAGTTATAAATGCAAAGACAAGTTATGTCACTTTTTTTCAATGCCTTTGTAACTTTGAATGGACACTAGTGAATGATTGTTAAGTCAAGGACTACCTGTATCTGTAGGTATGAAGTATATGGAAGCTGATGTTGGTGGAAGTATGCAGGAACTGTTTTGTAGACCAGAGGGCCTGAAACATGTTTTGTGACCAGAACAACATTTGGAAGCAACTCAGGCAGATGCCTCCTCAGCTCACTGGGTATAAGAAAGGGACCAGCACAATTAGACTTGAAAAATTCTTTATTGTAGCCCATGTCAGTAAATGTAGTTTTACCTTCCTGTGGAGTTGATTTCCTGGTCTGATCCTGATCCCAGTTCCTACTGGGACTTAAAGAATTTTCTTCCAGGGGAAATACTATTCTTAAAAGAACTATTTTTTTTTTCAGACCATAGCAAGTGAAGGAAGGGGGTGGTGTGGTGGCCGAGAGGTGGAGCTCTCATCTCACAATCAGGAGGCTGTGAGTTTGATCTTAGGTAGAGGCAGATATTTCTCTCTCTGGGTACACCGAGAATATATCTGCTGACATAAACTCCACACTGGCATCAGGGAGGGCATCCAGCCAGTAAACACTCAGTTCCATTCAGCTGCCCAGACTCCACCCCACAAGAGATTATGGGGTTGTTAAAAGAGGATGACGATAGCAAGTGAAGGAAGGGTTTAATACTCCCATGCAATTACAATTGGATTGTGGATGGTGGGATGGTGGATGAATTTAATATCATATTATAGGTATTTTGGACCTCAATGAGAGTTCTTTTTCATCTATTGGGATTTACTAATAGGCACTGTATATTTGTGACAGCTTGGTTTACAAGAAAGCATATTCCTAACAAACTGAAAATATTAGAGGCTGTGTTACAGCTGTAATGATTTGGTCCACTTTCTGATATTATGATGAGTAAAGATTCAATGTTGAAGAAAAAAAAGTATTAGTTACAAGAATGATGTACTGCCTCCAAGGGCCACCAAAACACCATAATCATATTCTGCTTCTTCAGATGGGAATGGAAGACAAAGGAAGGTAGCCAATCAAATGCTCCTTCTCCATGTCCGCCATTTGGTCAATTGTCCTTTCTGTTTTTCAGTCTGAAGAATCCATTTGTTAAAATGCCAGTACACTATTTATTAGACATTTCTCCTCCTTTCCTATCCTCTTAGTTCTCCATACTTCTGCCAAATCTGCTCTGAAATAAATGCTTGCTCCTTCAAAATAGATTTGGGGAGTCCATAATAGGCAAAGGAATTCATTCTACCCTTATTCTTATCTCTGAAGACTAGATTATACTCTTGTAGGTCAACACCCAAGAAAATCTAACCTTCCTTGGGCATGTGCTAGTATGTACTGTACAATGAGACATTTAAAGAGAATCTAAGCTATAAATTCTTGAAGTAGAGTCTTGCTGTTTTTTCATGCAAAGTATCCTGTGTATTTATGTGTATTTATTTATTTTTTAAAATTGTTACTGGAAATATCCAGAAACAACTTCCCCAGTTCTGTTAAAACCCACCCCAGATCCATCAAACAAAGACCTGTTCTACATATCCCCAATAGGTTTTCATGTCTTGGTTATTCATAGGTTATGGTATGTGCAGTCCAAGACATTTAGGACAGCTTGTGTAAAAAAAAAGAAGGGGGGGGAGAGGACTAAATTAAATTAACATGTTCCCAGAGCAGCTGAAGGATGCTACAAAACTGTCTTTACAATGTTCCTTCTGGAATAGAAATCAAGATTTAATCACCTGATCTTCCCAAGCTCCTCAGGAGCTCTATAACACTGAAGAGATACTGGGGAGGGGAGAGATTGCACTGATCTGAAACTAATGAAAGGAGCCTTGGAATATATATTTGGCAGAAAAGAACAAAAAAACCTTCTAATAATATGAATATGGTGGGCTTTGCCTACTGCCAAAACAACAACAGATCACCCTAAGAAACTGCTTTTTTAAAGAAAAAAAATCCTCTAGTTTCTAAGATTGTTTTCCATGTTGTATGAAGAATAGGTTGAAATGCATTGGCATTATTCAAGAATTAGAGGGGAAAATAAGATAGAAGTAGAATCCTCTGGATCTTTGAGTTTCAGGTTTCTATATATATTTTTAAACTAAAAGCTAAATGAATTCATAATCTGGGGCATCCCATCCAAGGAGAAAAGGTGCTCCTATTAATATTAGTTAACAGGCTTAACCTGGTGCCATCTTGAACCATAACCTAAAGATAAAGGGAATGAAGACCATGCTTACTAGGAGTTTAAGCACTGTAGACCAATACATTTGAGAATTCTGGGAACTGTAGCCCAGCATTTGGCTGGTAATTTATAGATTCTAAGATTTAAATTGATCAATTGAAATGAGAGTGACATATTTTGCTCATACATATTAAAGAATTGTAATGGGCTGCTTACAAAAAAACAAAAAAAACAAAGCCATTCAAAGTTTGACTAAGTAGAAGGAGGAATGCCAGTTGTAAACACAGATCTTCCTGGGGTATCACTTGGTTTAGGTCTAGTTGTAATCAAACAAGCAACTCATTCAAGAAACATCACTCTCACTAGTTCATGACAGGAGAACACCGTTCAACCTAAAGGCTGAATTCACTGCCTTGAATATAGATGCAGTCCAAATTGTAAGCAATGACTCCTCAGTATTTTTCCCACATATACAGACATATTCCATTCAGGCACACTTTCTCTCTTATACTATAGTTCTTTGTCACAGGTATGCACACCTTTCAATCAGAAGGAGGAGTGCCTACAATAGCTGAAAATGACCAATGGAACCACATCAACCTGGATAGCTCAACAGACAGAGCTCTGTAATTTAACACCAGCTGTCTGCAATTAAAGTAAGATCGAATCTTGCCAGGCTCAAGGTTGACTCAGCCTTCCATCCTTTCTAAGGTAGGTAAATTGAGGACCCAATTTGTGGGGGCAATAACGTGACTTTGTATAAATATACAAAAGTATAAAGGCTATTGCTTAATGCACTGTAAGCCACCCTGAGTCTCCGGAGAAGGGCGGCATATAAATCAAAAAAATTTTTTAAAAAAAAACCCTCATCAGAGGCTTTGTAGAATGTCTGTATGGTGAGACAAAGAAAAAGGGGAAAATACTATCTTAATTCCAAAACAACCAAAAATGAAAGTAATTTGCCTCCATAACATGTTGGGGACAAGATGAAGGCTATGTCAGGAGGACATGTACTCTAAAAATAGTTAGTCGGACAGTTTGGGAGTATGTTGGTTAGATGTGAGGATAATCCCACTGTCACACAATGCAAACAGACTTAACAGCAGTTTTGCAGTTTAGGAAGATAGTTTTTCAAGGCTACATCATCAGAGAGAGTTGGCCTTATCCTTTCCTAAAGAAAGGCCTCTCAAAAATCACTTCTATCATATTAACGAAACTCTTTTTTATGTTATGACATTTTTAAAATTCATGTAAATATATTTCAACTTTGCTTTGTCTCTAAAGAATTCAAGGCACTTTAAAGACATTCTCAAGTGTGGGGCTCTAGTGTGTGTATGCAGAACATTCTAGAACAGGGGTGGGCAACTTTTATGACTTGTGGACTTCAACTCCCAGAATTCCTGAGCCAGCCATGTTAGCTCAGGAATTCTAGGAATTGAAGTCCACAAGTCATAAAAGGGCCATAGTTGCCCACCTCTGTTCTAGAATAATCTCCTAAGAAAAACTCAATATTTTAACATCATCCAACTTATCCTCAAGTCATTGGGAATATTGTTGAACACTGTTGGTGCCAGCCTAGAGAAAATAAGGAAGAGATAAAATAAAGTTGGTTGATTGAATGGACAGTACATACCTTCTTCCCAGACTTCTATCAGAAGCATCATGGTGGAAAGAATAGTGATGTGAAGCAAAGAAGGAAAAAGTATAAAAATATAAACATATGTACGCCTAATGGGTAGAACGGGTGATTAATGAGTAGAATGGAAAAAAAAGAAGAAAAGGTCCACAGGCATTTGTGGAAGCTGTGAAGATTTGAAAAACTGTAATGACAGGTTAATGCAGCTATGAGTAAAGAGCAATAAAGCAAAAACATAGTTGTTTGTGATAGTAGGTTAATATTACTCGTTGATTTTGTTTCTTCTCTTTCAATATCCCATTCACACAAATGTATACTATGTACATATTAGAGAATAGGAGGAATTGGAAGTTGTGTCACATACCTGGCTCATGAACTTCATCAGGTAAGAAGTATCATGGATCAAGATGTAACAAACCGCAAGAGAACAAAAACAAGAGTGACATGTTAATCTGAGGGTCTTTGAACTTTGAGTTTGAAAAGAGGAAGAGAAAAGAAAGTAGTAAGCAAAATCAGTAGTCATTGGTGAAGAAAGTTAATAGACCATGTAAATTAGGCAGCCAAATAGGAAATACATAATAGAGAATTTGCGAAGCCATAGAATTAATGTTACTTTGCTCATGAATAGTTTGTCAGCCTTGTATAAACAAAAAGGAATTCACAGTCTTATTCTGCAAATAATTATTGTTGTGCTAATGCCTTGGAGTGAAGTAACAGGATGCTATGGAAATGCAGGTATCCTTTCATTCTGCTGATAATATCACACAGTAATATCAAAAGTGCTCACAGAGAATTATTTCCATGAAAACAAGGGGATCGGAAGTAAACATTCTTTTTTGTTGTGGTCCGCCAGCAGCCTGCGGAGCTGGCAGCGGAGTCAGACAGTGAGGAAGTTGGGGAGGAATATGGGCCAGTCCTGGAGTCTGGGGAAGGCCCAGACGAGTGCTCTGCGTAGGAGGCAGAGATGGGGCCAGGGCCATCTGGGAGTGATGCGCGGACTCTGCAGCCTCCAGAGTTGGACAGCAGAGAGGCAGAGGAACAGGAGGAGACTTTTCCTAGTGCACCCATGCACAGACCTGCCAGAAGGCACGAACAGTTAAAATAAAAGGGACGACTCGGGAGTGAGGCCTGGAAATGATTGATCCCTCTCATAAGGCTTAAAAGAGAAGCAAAGGTATATGGGCAATTTGCAGGAAAGCAACGTTGTTAATTCTGTTCCCAGTCGGCATCTTTGTTTGATTCTGGACTCCACGTGACTTTGCCAAGTAGGTCTTTGGCAGAGTGACAAAGGAGATAAAGGTTGGTGATTATCCCAAAGGACTTCTCCCGAAGGACTTTTTGCAACTAATTGGGACTCAGCTGTGAATGAAAGTGATTCATAGCTGTTGCAATAAAAGAGGTTTTGGGGACTACTCATGTGTTTTAATAACTAAGTAAGCCTAGGTCACAACATTTTTTATGTTTATTTTTTTCTGGATAGATGGCATAGTTTTATTAATTTATCTATTAGATTTAGAAGCTGCCCAATTAGATTTTACATTTTAAAAAATGTCCAGAATAACACAACATAAATGCCCCACCCCCATGAAACAACATATACCAATAACTGACAGCACCCCCAATAACTGACAGCAACCATCTCATTCCCAAACCATCCTAGACTATGTTTATATTAAGAATGCATTAATTCTCCAGAATAAGGTTTTAACAGTGTCATACTTTTCATTTTAAAAAAAAGTTATTCACAGAACTGCACATATAATCTTAGGCTGACTATGAGTTTGATTTTATCTTTTTAGTATCAAAGAATGCAAGCCCTTGCTATGGTTATTTAGCAAATAATTCATTTATTTTTTCCTAATAAATGGAAATAAAGATTCATCTGTAAGTGTTACAATTTTTATGACCAATAAGCGAATCTTGCTCCAATTCCAGAAGAAAAAACCCTCCAAAATTCATTTCTTCAGGACCATATAAAGCTAGGATCTAGTTCTAAAACATAAACAGTGTTTTTGCAATCAAACATTCACAAGGAATAGTCCTTTATGAACATATAAACTTTTTATGCAATATAAACTTTTATGGCTACCATGTCAGCTCCCCTGCCCTTTTCAGCATATATTAAGAAAAATCCTATTTTTCCAAAAGCTAAAAACTTTTGGCTTAGGTAATTAGGACTTCTGGAGCTTGTAGCCTCAACACACCAGAAAGGCACTGAGTTGGGGCAGGCTGATGTTGTGTGAAGAGATCAGTCCCTCACTAATTCTGCAACATTCTTCCCAATTCTATGTCATTTTGCCCTTGAGGTTCTGGGCAGCTCCCTATTCCATATCCTTTCTTCCTATATGTAATGTATGTTAAACAGCATTATTGTCAAATCAAGGATCTTCTGGGAGTATCACTAAGACCAAGCAAGAGTTCTTTTGCATTTCCTTGCTTCACCTTTGAATTCCTCCACACACGTCTATTTAAAACAATTGGTGGAATTCAGATGTTCATGCCACACATCTGGTTCAGATGAAGCACAGGTGTCAATAGGGGAGAAGAAGGACAAATACAGGGTTGTTACAATAACCTTAAACTTCTGCAAGCCAAGGTTAAAATTCTTAACTCATAAGTATGTTTTTTAAAAAAGAAGGCAAGCCAATAATGTGTGGAAAAATTAATGGGGAGTCAAATGTGAATGAAAAAAGCAGAGAAAGAATATGTGAACAGAGCAGAGGGTAGAGAACCATGCAAATGACTCATGTTGTCAATTAACAATGAATTTTATAAGTCATCTGGAATTCAGTGTGATTTATTCTGGGATAACATGTATAGAATTATAATTCTAGATGCCGCAATTCACATAATTGTCCAATATTTACATGAAACAACTATTCACAAAGGTTTAGTCTTGCTTGTTATTGTTATAATATCCCAATTTTTTAGGGGGGCATTACACATGGCATAAATGGGAGCCTTTCTTCATTCTATTACAATACAACCCTGTGAGATATTTTGAGATTAAAGACAGAGGCTAGTCCAAATTTAGGTTCAAGTTCTTAATTCTACACAGAACTCACTAGGTGACCTAGTGAGTTCTGTATTGAGTTAAGGACTTGAACCAAAATTTATAAAATCTAACTGTAACACCACTGCACTAAAGTATGCAATTCACACCTGATAAACCATCTCTAGATCAGCTTCTGAAAAGTTTCTGAAAAGGATGTAAGCCCTGCCCAAAAATATTTCACTTTTCCAGTTTTAGAATTTTCAGCTAAGAATCCTGAACTAAAAAGTACTGTCAATAATTTTATATCCCAAAGTTGTTATATAAACTTTTTATATACATAAAAAAGTTTATATAAGAACTTTTTACACACTAATGACAAAACTGTATGTCCTTGTACATAATAATTGCACGATTTATAACTCAACAGAGATAGTTAAGGAAGAAATAAGTTGTTAAGGTAATGTGTTGGTTCTCCTGTTCTCTTCCATCAACTTCACATTTGTGCACACACCAATATGAGATGGAAAGAGAAGAATTCAGAAGTCAAATCACATACCTGGTTCATGAACTTCACCAGATGGGAAGTATCATGGATGAAGTAAAATTGAGACAATAGAAAATAAGAATATTAGAAAAGGAAAAAGATGCAACAGCCATAAAGTATTTTAAGATAGTATTGAGAAAGACAATGGCTTATTATAGAAAGGCTAATGCAGTTAAATCTTAAAACATGGAATTACAGTATGCATATTAGCAAATGCTTTACTGGAATGCAGAGCATGCAAATGCAGCATAGAAAAATATAAATATCAAAATTTGCAGAAGATTTGAAGACCAGTAAATAGCTTTGAAGGACACAGCTATGTTTTTCAGGTATTGGGTTTGTTAGGATATGGTTTGAGCCTAACAGGTTGTCCAGGCAATATATGTGTTCTGTGACTTTAATATGAATATGTATTGTGTGACTTTAAAGTTTTACTGCTGATTCATTGTAATGCTGAGTCATGCTGTAATTAGATAATCACTAGTTGTAAACGCATTTAAGAAAGGTACTGTAACGTATTCAGTTGATGATATGCTACCATAGTGTGAGGAGTTGCTCTCATTGTGCTATCATCGTTGGATGGATCTGCTACCATCGTGGTTTGTGAACCAGAGTGAGTTTGTTATTCTAACCAACTACTGTTTGTATGGTAAGAAGATTTCTGTATCACTCGACTGATTTAACTGGCAAAGACTTGGATTGATTTAAAGACTATGAGATTGTTTTTTTCACTATAAAGTAAACTTTTGATAAACCAGTTTGCACATCTCTTATTCATTGCTCTCAGCAACGTTTCTCTGTGCTCTACACTCTGCTGGTTGGTAACACAACAACAATATCCTTAACAGGGTTAATTTATGAGGAGCACATCTAGCTCCACAATCTATATATATACGAAGTGTTTAGTTTATACCAGTGGTGTGAAACTCATGGCATCATGGTGGCATCGTGTGATGTATCAGGACTTTTTTCCCCTTTGCTAAACCGGGCATGGGCGTGGCCAGCACGTGATTTATCCTGCCCGCGGGCCGGGAATTTGACAGCCCTGGTTTATACTATTGCCTTCACACACATACACTTACATATTTTCTCTCAAAGAATACAGAGGGTCATAGGATATGAATTTAGCTTATACTAGTGACACACAATGACACCAAAGGAAAAGATCAGCATGTTCCAAGAATAATTACTGTTTTTTGTTGCATGTGCAATGCCCAGCCAGAACCAGGAGCAGTTGCTCTTTATCTCTTCCTCCCTTAAATTTCCAGTTGTTTAATCACACAATGTGATGAGCATTTTGTTACATTTGTTCTATCACACTTACACAGTTACCTATCTGGAATTTATTTTATTGTTTGAAAATTCTAGGGACCAGTTATTAGTTTTCATTTCTTGCTGTAGACAAGTGATCACTTGTTGAATCATCCCAACAAAAGAAGACGGTGAAAATAATGAAGTTCCTAGAATCCCAAGATCTCTTGTGCCAGCAGGCCATCACAATATTGTTTCTAGCAGAAATATTGATACAAATATTCCTTTTCTGCAAAACAGACCATCATCTACATGTCTGAAGATGAGGCATCTGCAATGAGCACTGTTGGCTTCCAAATGATAGGCACAAGTGGGTGATCAAAATCTCATCACTTTTTTATGCTTAAATCATGATAAAAAGGTGGGGCTTTAATTGTCCAGTCCCTATGGCCATTTTGAAATTAGTGATTATTGTTCTAGATGCCTCTATGTGGGTATTTGTGGGATTGCCAGGACACATGGCAAAATGAAGCCAATCTACAGGTGATCTGGGAGGAAGCAAGAATGCACACAGAGAATAACTCCTCCTACTAAAACTTGAATTAGAGTTGCAAACACCAGACTTTACAGATCTCTCTCTCTCTCTCTCTCTCTCTCTCTCTCTCTCTCTCTCTCTCTCTCTCTCTCTCTCTCTCTCTCTCTCTCTCTATATATATATATATATATATATATATATATATATATATATATATATATATATATATATATATATATATATATATATATATATATAAAGAGGTAGCTTTAAAAGCACAGAAGTTTCAGCCACATGAAAAATGCAGGGCCAATTTAATAGGAAGATGTATTGAAAAAGGTGCATCAGGAATCCATTTACCACCTTTTTCAAATCTCTTATCTGTAATAGATTCAAATCTAGTGCAAAATCATAGTTTGTTTAACTATGATTAGTTAAGCCAACTGGCTAGGCTAGCAAAACTTTTTAAAAAAAATCACTGTTCAAGATTACAAACCACAATGCCTGAATTCACATAATACACTAAGTTAAAACCAGCCAAACCATATTATGTCTTTGCATAATGTTGAACCGGCTTGTATGATACATTCTTCCTTCAGATTTTTTTTCCCCAGAAACATAGACTACCAAGTTGCTGCAAGCAAGATAACTTGGCCATCTAGATCAGTTCACAAGCTCATGCTTTGAACTACACTTTGCCAGAAATCCACGTAGGACTTCCAAAAAGCAGCTACTTATATACCTGATACATCTCAAAAGCACATTCTGGCAATATAATTTTCAACCATGAATATATAAATTAAAGCTGTCATGCACGGAAAGAAAAAGAAGAATTTAAAACCCCAGTTTATCATTGTTTCATTAGCATTTTCCTTCCTGTATTTCTTGAACATCTGTTATATTGTAATTAGTAGCCATATAAATCAATGGTAAGAACTGTTTGTTCAAAGGAAGGAACATCTAAACTGTATTTATCTAACTAATTGATACAGAATCTCATTTCTTTTATTCCAGACATATGTTAGCTGAAATATCATAAAATCAGAATGAAAGTGACCTTCTCTCCTGTCCTCACTAGCCAACAAGCCCAATGGTCACAGAGTTTGGACTGGAGTTATAATCCAGCAAATCCATAAATAATAAATAGGAAAATTATGCCTTATGAAAATTACAGCTACTTCTGTTTCCTTTTCATTTAATTAGTATGGATACTAAATTTAATCACACCCTCCCTTCTTCCGTAATAGTTCCCTATCATCTCCTTTTAAATGCTGAGAACTGAGCAGCATCAACACATACCTTCTTCGTGAGCTTCTTCTGCATTGTTAAAAATAGAGAAACAACAAAAGAAAACAATATTATTGTACAGTATTTGTTTATTTGATTAATAATCCATATTTTTTTTATTAGTAACCCACTTCCACCGGGTGGAAAACAAGAAGCATGAAATTAAAATGCTTCTAACTGTGCAAGGAACATGAAATTAAAGGGAGAGGATTTAGAATAATTAAAATATTGTAGGACAGATAAAACAAGTCTTATGCAGATGGTGAACTGAAATGTTGACTATTTGGCTCTTTTACTTGGATAGGAAGAAAAAGTGAAGTTAAAAAATGCATGTTAAATGCAGGCTTAAAACAAGTTTCCATAATTCAATTGTTTAGTTTATACACTAATTTAGTGTCTTTCAAATGCTGAATTCCCAAGAGAAAGTCATTGAGGAAGCTACTATCCAAGTAAGGCAGTGGTGGGTTTCAATTTGTTTTACTACCAGTTCTGTGGGTGTGGCTTGATGGGCATGGCATGGCTTGGTGGGCGTGGCTTGGTGGGCGTGGCAGGGGAAGGATACTGTAAAATCTCCATTCCCTCCCCACTCCAGGGGAAGGATACTGCAAAATCCCCATTTCCTCCTGATCAGCTGGGACTTGGGAGGCAGAGAATAGATGGGGGCAGGGCCAGTCAGAATTTTTACTACTGGTTCTCCGAACTACTCAAAATTTCCGCTAGCGGTTCTCCAGAACTGGTCAGAACCTGCTGAAACCCACCTCTGAAGTGAGGTGATTTGGGGTAAGTTCTCAGTGTATCAACTTTTGAAAAAAAATATTCAAAGGAATGTTCTGGATTCTTCCACTTCATCAGATTGAGGGGGGAAATATCCAGAAAACAAATCTTTACACCAAATACCCCATGCCTTTGCAATACACTGCCCTGAAATGTGTACGCCTCCCCCCACCACACACATGCACACTCCTATCTTCTTGCAGAGCAATTACGCTAAGAGAACATTTGGACATTGAAAGCCACAACGTGAATGATCTTTGATTCTCATGCATACTTTTCCCTGCCCTTTTCCTCCTGTGCCTTTTCTTCTGTCATTTCAGAATTGTTTTGTATAAACAAACATGCACTCTTCTACAAAAGGAAGAGAAAGAAATATAGAAGCTATCACATACCTTCTTCCTGGGCTTCTTCTGATGGTGGTGGTGGTGGGGAATAATGGAACAAGAGGCAAAGATAAAAAGATTAATACACTTAATAGAGCATTAATAGTTGTGAGTTAAGACTAGAGAAATGTAAGGTTAGAGAACATATACCCTGGAAGTGACCACCTTAGAAGAAGACAGATACAGGTTAGGCAAAGATTTAAAACCAGCAACCAAAAGATATAAAGGAAATACCCTCCAGGGAAAGAGGCATGCAGATTATAGAGCCATCTAGTCAAGAGAATATATTTGAAAAAAGAGAAAAAAAGAGAATTAGGAAGAAAAGAAAGCCCTTCAGTGGGAGAAGATGCCTGTATCAGGTTAGCATCCTTGATTATCTCTTTGTAACTGTAATAAAGTGCTGAAGATGGAGTTCAAAAGGTGCCTTTGTTCATTTAGCAAGCACTGGGTTTTTCTTGACCTAGAGCAGAGGTGTCAAACTGGGCTGGATGCATCACGCACAGGCCATGCCCATCCCAGCTTCGCAAAGGGGAAAAATGTCGCAAAACATCACGTGATGGCAACGTGATGCAGCGAGTTTGACACCAGTGACCTAGAGCATCATTTTTCTTGAACTAGAGCAACCATGCAGGGGAATTATTAATAATAGTAATCTTTGTATCATTTATGTTTATGGTGTTTTTCATATGGTTTTTATATTGAGTTAGGTGTGAGGTAGAGGTCTTGTTTAGCTCCAAGAAAGACTATAATTTCCCTATGTGGGACTCCCACACAGAATTACTGCCTCAGTTCCAGTTTTGTTCTCTGTATTGCCCTATAAAGATAACAATAATGCACTGCTGAAAACATCCCTGCTTTTTTCATATAGACTGAACATTTCAACCTTGTAAAGACTAGTGTTTCTCAACCTCAGCAACTTTAAGATGTATGGGCTTCCACTCCCAGAATTCCTCAGCCAAAGTGCTGGGGGATTATAAAGGTTTATAGTAAATGGGACACTACTGAAGCCTGCTGTGCCTGAGGAATGGCTTTAGATAAAAGATCAGCTTCTTTTTTTACAGATTCTCCTTGTTTTATAAACTGAGAACAGTGTTTTAGCAGCAAATGCCAAGGCATTGCAAGTATTCCCACCTTTAACTGTCTTCACATTTTGTACTTAGTGCACACCAAATGATATTAACTTGATGACATTATTAGAAATTCCATCACCACTTCTATGATTTAGTAACAGTATCATAAACAATATCATATTCGTATCTTAAAAGCTTCATTTAAAATGATTCATGGGTCAAATTCTGGAATGGCAATGGTGACCCTCTGAGAAAGCAAATCTTCTGAATTCCTTCCTCCAAAGAATTGCTATGCAAAAATGTATCAATTCATGAATCAACTCAAAATGATAATCATTTTCCAATTAATTGTACCTACATAGACATTTAATTTAGCAGATTATTAAGCTGAAATATTATAATTGGAGTTTCTACTATTAAATTTTGCAATTAAAAATGGCTATAAAATAAATTCAGTTGAATGCACAAAAGAGCAATCCAATAACTACTTGGTCAAGATTACTAACTGCATTGTCACACTCTGATCTTAAGTCTTTAGAATGAAAAACACAGGCCAATTCATAGTAATTGGGTTTGCTTTTTTTCCAGGATTCTAGATCCGTCTTTCACAGGCAGTAGCAAAGAGATAGATGGATGAACAGGCAATGAAAGAACTGATGATCAATGGATCATCAGAGAAAGGAAAGGTTTCATTCCAGGGTAAGTTTCTGTTACCTTCTTCTTCATATTCCTCTGCATGGAGAGAAAAAAACAAACAAGGAAACAAGAAAAGCAGCAGGATCAAAAACATGGCTTAGTACTGCAACACAAAGACTGACATGGAAGATAAACGCTTGCTGAGGAAACAACCAACCTTTCTTACTAAAGGGCAGAAGACAAAAAGCCACCACTTCTTATAATCATAAAAGAAATCAACTTCAGGGGGCAATTAAATGCAAACAACAAATAATAATGATACATTTGGTCCATGTAAGAATGAGAGATTTGAATAAGAGTTTGCAGAAGAGACTTTAGATTCAGATCTAAGATTGCAAGATGTAAGAATCCCATTAAAACGACAGTTTATATTTTTCATCGGTTGAAAGAAGAAATTCACTGGCTGACTGGGAGATCCACAGGATGGGTCAAAAAATCAAAATAGTGGCTGTAACCACACAATTGAAGCCCCATCCTGGTGAATGTCCTTATTGCCTGCTCAACATTACTCTGATACAAGGAAATTCTTGTTTTAACTAAATTCATTAGATTAAGTTTTGCCTACAAAATCATTAAATGTGCAAAACTTGAAAAGACTTTGTTTCCTTCATAAAATGTTTTTCCTTAATTAACATGTGCTCACGTGTTAAAATCAGTGGAATTTTTTCTGTGGGTAGGATCACTGAAAGTATTCTCGTGAACTACTGTTTCAGCAATCTTGAATTCTTATGAATAAATATTGCTGCTGTTATTATGCTGCTATATTAACAGGAATTCTCCATATACACTATATTAGTATAGGCATGGAATGAATAATGGTAATAATATATTTTTGTTCTGATATGATAGAGTCACATGATGATTGCTTAAAAGCTAAGATTCCGTGCTGATATTTCATGAACAAGCTCACCCTACAAAGCTGTTCCTCTGAAATGTTCAAGATGAAATAAAACTTCATCTCAGATTTCTTTAGAGAGATATTGGTGAATGACCTCTGACCAAAGCAGAGAGAAAAGGCAGATATCTGAGATAGCCATCTTATGCAATGCCAACAAAGTCATTCTTGAGAATTTACACCAATTCTTGACTAGAACCCAGCTGAAGGACAATAAGACAATACATGAGCACAATTCATCTATCAGAAAAAAAAACTCTTATGACAAAGTCATGGAAGTAATATAATTTTAAAATGTGGGGAAGGGGTACTGAATTTGCCTTTACCCACCCATTTTTCTTGCATAGAATTATTTCTGGTCATGAAAACTCACTGGGAGCAAAAAAGATGAGGAAATACAATTACAGCAAAAAATATAATTATATGTTACTTTTGTTCACACAAGTTATGCTTTAAATAGCAAGTTAACTTTAATATACCATGTACATTCGTTGGTGACAAATGAAGTCAGGAAAAATTCATCCAGCTAAGATATATTATGTATGTTCAGGTTCATCTTCTTTTAAGGACCGCTTAAATAAACCAACTTTCCACTGAGTGCAATCAAAGACTAGCTCTCTAACTGAAATTGTAATCATGTTAAGCAGAAAATAATCCATCCAGTTGAAATCCTTGGAAATTTATTTTATTTGTTTGTATCTAGAGGCTGCTCAACTCCTGATGACTCTGGGCAGCTTATTTTATAAAATAAAAGTAAGTAAAAACAAGAATAATAAATATTCTGAGCATTAGAAGGAATATACACAAAGACCCTCCTACCCACCCACCCCCCAAAAAAATCTTCAAGAAAAAAACTATACGGGCTCAGCACCAGCCAGGTAAATCTGTCTAGGATGAGTCTTTTAGAAATACGGTATTCCATTATAGCTTTTTCTAATCCTCTACCCTTATGTACCATGTTGTGCTGGCTAGAGATTATGGGAACTAGAGTTCAGTATCTCTGGAGACCTGCAGAATGGGGAATTTCTCTGTTACATGAGTTGTCAAAGATGTTGCTTTCAGATCCTGCCTCAATACAAATTTCATTCTATATGTATCCTTGGATGTGTTCAAGCAAGAGTTTTGTGATTTCAATATGCCATAAATAGCATCAATTTGAGCAAAAGACTTTTAAAAATGAATGTTATCTATTTCTGACCCAAAGAGAATAAAAGAGCTAATAAAGTCCAAAGTTAATAACATCCAAAGCTAATAAAAGTCCATTTACTTTTGTTTGCAATACAACAAAGTCTGTTTCCAAACATACCATTCACAAATGCAAGACACGAACATAAAATGTGTAATGGAAATGATTAATGTATTTAGTTCATCAATCTTGCTCAAGGAAGACAGACACAAACTAAGCGGTACCTAGTAACCATGCCTAATCTGCTATGCCACAAACATATTTTAAAAGGCTCCCTCACTCTATAATGGGTTACCAACAGATGGCAGCAGCAGCTCTATAACAACAAAGCGGGAAGATAAAAATAACAAGGGCAGAGCGAAGATGGAATAGGATAAGATGTCAATGGTCTGGAAACCCAATCAGATATTGATTTTGTCGTAAATTCAATACAAGCGTGAGGTTTGTACATCTGTGAAAACGCTGCTATAAAATTAAAGGCTAAACACAATTATATGTTGTATCTGCTGAACACGGAATCAGAAATATGTCTAAAAAAATACATACAAGCACATACATACCACTGGCTTCAAAATTAAGGGACCTTGGAGCCCAAGACATTTGGAAATTCTTTTTGGAGCTTTCAAATACCATACATGATGCCTTTCAAGGCGGGGAGAGGGATAGGGCTCAACTTCCACCCTCCCCACAAGCGTGGAAAAGAGTATTTACTTTTAGGGGCCATTGGACCTGAACTAGGTAACTTGATGAGGCTTATCTTAGGCAACAACTAGTAAGAGCTATTGTGGAAAAAAGCCACAAAAGGGAGATGAGGAACAGGCTGTCACTGTTTCCTGACTACCCTTTTTTGAATGTGATCTAAAACTCAGCGGACAACAGGTGGAATAAGGGAGCATGAGAGATCTATTTAATTTTAAAAATGATCTCCATTGTATAAATCATGGCAACTCAATTAAAAATTAAAGTGTGTCTAACTGGTCAAACTTTGTTAACTTCAAAACCACTATGAGTCATGAAATTAAATTGGAACAATGAGCTATTTTACAGCATATACATATAAGTAATTTACTCACCCTCTACTTGTTCACTGTAAGAAAGCAAACAGAAAGAAAAAGAAAAGAAATCAGATTAAATTCGCCTGTTTAGATCAGAAGTAAGACAAACTACCATGAAATCTAATCCTGGGAAACTATAGGTTTTTTTTACATTTTAGTTATTACGGTACTTGCTTTTTAGATAGTTAATCTGGTCATTCCCCAAATGTTAACCCTTCAGTTGTGTATATCTGCAAACTTGTACACAGTGAAGGTTCAATATTGTATACCCAAGACATTTGAAATATCCTGAGTTTGGAAAAGCCAATCCATATTTCCAACTGAAATAATCAACTTAGCTTTCAGAAATTGTCATCCTGAGAAAGTTTG
Organism: Pantherophis guttatus; assembly: GCF_059756535.1. NCBI lineage: Eukaryota > Metazoa > Chordata > Lepidosauria > Squamata > Colubridae > Pantherophis > Pantherophis guttatus. Next base: position 105,026,584 of record NC_142063.1, read on the forward strand.
TTCTCATGCTTGAATCATTATTCTGAGCTCAATTTTGTTAAGATGCTTCAGGTTTCTCTCCAAAACCCAATTTTGTGAGGCAGTTCCACCTTCACCTTCATTATCCCTCTGCCATTAACTAATATGTGGTCCTCTTAGATAACATCACTTCAGCTACCAAGGTTAGACTCTACAAAATTGTTTTCTTCTATCACTGTAGGTCAGTCTAAGCTCATGAGCTACATCAATAGTGTTTTCATAGTTACAGAGTATTATCTTTGTTCCATGATCTTGTTATTTATAAGAGGGGAACATCAGTAGATTCCATTTTATCTGCAGAAATAGGAACTGAAGTCCTTAGAAATATTAAGAATTAAGAAAAATAACTGAAAACAAAGATAAATATTTTTTACAATTATTGAGTAAAAAGCATGTTTCAACAGGTCCACTTTTCCTCATTAGTACATGTCATATTATTTTAGATTAGATTAGATTAGGTCCTCCTTTAACATCCTGTTTCAGATATTGTGTGCCATCAAGTCAGTGTTAACTCCCAGAAATCACATAAAAAGATTTATTCTTTTCAGGAAGATCTATCCTCATGTGATCCTTTGGTCTTTCCCCAGTGTGTCCATTACTACTATAATTGAGTCCATTCACTTTGCTGCTTGTCTTTTTTCTTCTTCTTTTTTTCTTCCACATTTTCCAGTATTTTAGACTTTTCAAGATGATCTGGATAATTTTACCATGGCCATGTGACTTTTACCACTCTGATGGCCACTGAGTCAGAGTTGCTAAAATAATTTGTTTAGAACCTTTACTGATTCTTCTGTTATTTGCCATATTTCTATAGATATTCCATTCCCAATAGCCTTCCAACTTAGTAAGGACCAGACTTCACATAATGGTTTTTGTAACTAGGAAATATCTTTTAAGGTATCTTGGAAATTGACATCTCTGCTGTGCAGAATTTTAATGTATTTCTTCAACCATTGTTTGAAATAGTTACTATTTGTCCACTGGAATTTTTAGCATAATGATTTGAGGTTGAAACCACCTTCTGAGTTTGGAGATGCTTTGAAAAACTTCTCTGTGTTTGTTTCCATCAGCAACATCTTTGCAGATGACACTGTAGATTGTTTCTTGTCTCTTCTGAATTTTTTTATTAAGTTCCTTCTGGAGATCATTGCCTTTGTTGCCTTTGTCTTCTCTTTTCTTCTTGGCAATTCCCACCATTTCTGTTGACATTCAGTTTGTTTCTTTTTTTTTCTTAGTATTTGGAAGGTTTTTTTCACATTCATCCTTCACAACTTTTTTCATTTCATGCCACAGTTTTTCTGTGGTTCTCTTTCAGTGGAGTTCAAAGCAATTCCCTATGCTCTCCTTTATGGTCAAGATCACACAATGGAAATAGTTTGATTTTCTTCTTCCACTTTAGCTTGATTTGGAACTTGCACATGAAATGTTTGTGATCTGTTCCACAGTCAGCCTCTTGCCATATTTTTGCTGTTAAAAACTTGTCCATCTTTTTTGCACAAATAAAATAGTCAATTTGAAATCTCCATAATCCACCTGATAAAGTCCACATTGTTTTGGTTGTTGGAAGACTTCTTAGTAATACACTTATTAAGAACACAAGGATACATCCTCATTTTGCATCTGATCAGTTAAAATTAGAATGCTTTCTATTTGCTTTCTTATATACAGGTATGCATGCATGCATACATGCATACATACATACATACGTGTGTGTGTGTGTGTGTGTGTGTGTGTGTGTGTGTGTGTGTAAAATACAGATATACATATTGTCATGGCACTGTTGGAGCCTGAGTCCGTGGAGGAGGATGAGCCAGAGCTGGAGCCAATGGAGGTTGAGGAGGCAGCCCAGGTCCCTCAGGCTTGGGACGGCTTGCCAGCAGGGAGGAACAGGGGCAGGACGACCAAGATATGGGGAAAGAGAGAGCAGGCAATGGAAATGAGGAGCAACGGAACTCAGACGATGAGCAAGGACCGCCCCCTCCTGTTCCCCGTGTACAGAGAGTGGAGAAGAGAACAGTGCAGGCCAACCCGATGACTCAGGATGGGAGCGTCCCGCTCCTCTTCACAAGGTACACCTGAGGACTGAGACTTAAGGAGACGCTGTGGGGAGGGGCGCTTGTCGGGAACAAGCGCTGAATTTGTGGAGTTTGTGTGGAGTTTGCGAAACTTCTTGCCTTATCATTGCCTTGTTCCTTTACTTCGTAGACTCATTTCATTGTTCCTTTGCTTCATGGTGTCAGGTTTCGATGCTATCTCAAAATAAATGAATTTCCAAGGACTCATTGCTTTGTTCCTTTGCTTGTGGAATCATTGCTTTTTTCCTTTGCTTCGTTGGACTTCTTGCATTGAAGCCATTATTCTAACAACGTTTTGCTGGACTATTCGCAGTCAGAGACTGATGGAGATGTGTGTGAGCACTTTGTTCCAGGAGTTGCCATAAACATGAGTGCTTTTGTGGGAAAGTTGGAGCAAAGGGGAGTTTGAATTATCAGCTGGCTGTGTTACTTCCGTGCCTTGCCCCGGGTCATCATACATATATCTATATCTATACCTATCTACCTATTCAGATATGCAAAATTATACTTACATAATCACATTGTCTCATCCATAATTACAATACACATTGTTAAGAAGTTATATTCTGCACTTATACAAGCAATATATATATATTAACTTTTTAAAACTTTTTACATATATATATATATATATATATATATATATATATATATATATATATATATATATATATATATATATATATATATATATGCATATTCTTTCTAGCCAGGTTTTACCTACGTAAGCTAAGATGTTCTACAGCCCTAGTTCTGTGAAATCTCATTCACAAGTTTCTGGGCTTTTTGTATCTTGCTGACAAACAGCAACTCTCCCAAATTGCAGCACTGAGTTGCTGTTTGTCAGCAAGATACAAAAAGCCCAGAAACTTGTGAATGAGATTTCACAGAACTAAGGCTGTAGAACATCTTAGCTTACATAGGTAAAACCTGGCTAGAAAGAATATGCACATAAAAGCCTACGAAAAAGATAATTTGAAAAAAGACATTTGAATCAAGCATCTGTGATACATTAACCTACTTGATTATTTAACACCTTGGTTCATTGTCTCTGGAACAGAATTTTGATCCTTGTACGTATGAAAACTGGCTCTACCAAAAAATCCCAACCAACAAGGACCCTTATAAATGAATTAACAATCACGTCTCTTTCTACTTACACTTCTTCGGTGTCAGACATTTTGGCAGAAGGGTTCTGGATGAAAAAAACAAATAAAGGCCAGAGTCAGTCTCAGTGCATACACTTATAATAATTTATTTATGCAAAGATGGCAGTTTAATTAATTGAAAGCACTTTTTAAAAAAAAAAAAATAGTACATTCATAAACTTTAAATATTCTACAAAGCACAAAGCTAGTTTGAAGCAGGATCTTAATTCTTACTCCTCTATATTTTATAACGTTGATCTCCCGGTGAGGATAAAATACTAGAAACTCTCCCCATCAACCTCACCCAATTGGATTCAAACCCAAGCAGATATTATTAGGTTCGGTGGAAAAAAATTCAACCTACAACATGCCCTATGCATAAACAGGCTCTTAAATCATGCCAAAGTTATGTTTGATAAAGTGGAACATTCCATGAGACTAGCCTTCTGCCATCTGGTACCTCCAGATGTGCTTGATTATGACTTCCGTAATTCTCAAAAAATATATCCAATGACTGGTTTGATTGAGAATTAGGAAAATTCCAGATAAACCTGGAATCTAACCTCTAGAATGCCAGGCTGAAGATTGGTGCTTTAGACCCTCTGAGCTACCACGCCAACCCTAGCAATAAGAAAACAGTCTAGTATTATTTAATTATCCACACATTATTTTCTTATTAATAAGTACCAAGATAGATTATTCCTAATGCTACCAAACAAAAGACATTGGGGAACTAGTCCCTTACTTTTTTCTTAACTTTTTCTCCTATGAAGTAAAATAAAAAACAGTTATGGAAGGGTTGCAAATGGTTGAACCCTCATAACAGTGTGTGAATGCAACAAGGCAGTTTTCTAGGAGCATCCATGTTCACATAGGTGGTTTGTAATTTATTTACTTATCAAATTTATCTCACTCATAGAGCAGCCCCTTGTGATACATAATACTATATAGCTTCATGAGGTTTCCTCCCCTTACAGTTAGTCCTCAATTTACAACAGTTTGTTTAGTGACTCAAAGTTAAGTATCACCCTGCACTAAATGAAGCCATAAATATTCTGATTCTTACTACAGATAATCCTCAATTTACAACCATTCGTTCAAAATTACAACGGCACTGAAAAAAGTGACTTATGACCATTTTTCAGTTATGACCTTGGCAGCATCCCCATAATCACATGATCAAAATTCAGGTGCTTGGCGACTGACTCATATTTATGATGGTTGCAGTGTCCCGTGGTTATGTGATCACGTTTTGTGACCTGCTGACAAGCAAAGTCAATGGGGAAACGAGATTCACTTAACAGCCAGGTTACTAAATTATCAACTGCAGTGACTCACTTAGCAACTGTGGCAAGAAAGATTGTAAAATGGGGCAAAACTCACTGAACAAACGTCTCACTTAACTACCGAAATTTTGGGCCCCATTGTGGTCATAAGTCAAGAACTACCTGCATTTATCTTCCTGAGAATTGAAACTGCAAGTTGATGGGATTGATTTGACATTTTATCCCTGGCCTAAATACAGTATTTTACTAACTAGGTCACATAGACAAAGTATGCATAAAGTATGTATATACCATGCCGAGACCCACCCTCAGTTTCCCATACACAGAGTAGTTGTTATGGTTACCAAACTTGTATTCATACCAAGACAAATATGACCAGATCAGCTGCATCTGTACTTATGATGAAAAAAATGCCAGAAATTACAAGGCTATTTAAAGTAATATTATCCCACATGTCCTTAAATTTACAACAGCTTTCGTACCACAGGGTATGAAAATCAGGAGGAATTTTTACTCTCACTAATAGCATAGATTATCTACAGAACATGGCTTTGTTTTACAAAAGACAAGCAAAATGTCCTCTCTTTGTTTAAGAAACTAAATTCTAGACCCTTTTGGCTTACGTTTTACCTCAAAGAACAGGAATTCTTGTCTACTTTGTGCAAAGCAAACTTTTGCATCTCAGATGAGGATGGCAACCACAAAAGCTGAATTTCTTGGGAGACATAAATAATTTGCAGAATAATTTCTGAAGGGTTCAAAAACCTCAAGGAGGTCACTGGTAGATTTTATAGGAATATTTCTTCTGACACCCACCAAAGACCTTGAGGGACGAAGCTTTAATTAGAAAACACAAAGCTGCTCCCAAGGAAATCCAAGCCTGGTCTTAACTTAATTACTCAGCTGATACTTGAGAGGACTCTTGAAGGAGCAGCAGATGGATGGATGTTCCAAAGAACATCTGCAGCTTACAAGGTTTCTATTTTAGAACATCAAGGATTCCTGGAAGCAATTGCCCTGCCATATAAGGGATAGTACATGACTCCAAGTGACAAAACGTAATGGTACAATGTACCATAAACACCAAAAAGGTTGTGTGTTTACTTGGGGGGGGGGGTTGTACAACATTTTGAAGTTCCAGGTGTTCCAATCATAAATAACTAAAAAAAAGTCAAGGAAGGTATTATTTGTAGTTTAAGAGGACAGGGCAGGCCCATTTCATACAGAAAATATTTTTTACACAAATCAAAAGAGCCACTAATACTTTTTTTACCCATATAAAGATTCTTAAATTTTTCCTGTCACTTTGATCATATCCGTGGATCAAATTTATTTTCCAAATTGAATTAGGTACTCCAAAATATAAACTGATTCAAATCAGTTTGAATTCAATGAGTAAATAAAGACATGAAGCTATCCAAACTCATCCATACTCATGTAAATCTATAGAACCTGAAAGCTACTTTAGATATCTGAAAAAAAGTGGTGATTGCTACTAATGTTGGAACAGTATTAAAAATTGGCCAATAATTTGTGTCAATTCGCTGTTATTACTATAATAATGCAGTGATGAATAATGCAGTGATGCAAACCTTTCTTGCCCACACTGTAGAGGAGGGTAAGGTCAAGCTGAAATCTAATATTAATGATATTTCATTTACATTTAAACTGTATTAATACTGAAAGAAATATTCTTCTAATATTTAGTGATTTAAAGCTTCTACCCCTCTATAATATTAACATTATAAATTTAGGGTCTCTTGGGTCACATTTAAGCAGGGGTGAAATGCTCCCAGTCCGGACCGGATCACCCGATCCGATAGAGATGGCGGCGGGTGGTTCGGAGAACCGGTAGCAAAAATCCCTGCGCCCCCCCACCATGCCCAGCTGAGCCGCACAATCATCAGAGGCTTTTTTTTTTTAATTTTAAAAGCATTTTTTCTACAACCTCTTCCGCCGAAAAAATGCTTTTAAAAGTTAAAAAAAAGCCTCTGATGATCGCGCTGCTCAGCTGGGATTGTCAGAGGCTTTTCAAAGCATTTTTTTCTGCAACCTCTTCGGCCAAAGAGGTGGTTTAAAAAATGCTTTGAAAAGCCTCTGACGATCCCAGCTGAGTTGCCGAAGAGGTGGTAGAAAAAATGCTTTGAAAAATAAAATTAAAAAAAAGTTGGCCATGCCCACCCAGTCACATTACACACACCCCACCAAGCCACGCCCACAGAACTGGTAGTAACAAATTTTACATTTCACCCCTGCATTTAAGGCTTTCAGAAGTCCCATGTGGCCTAGGAATTGTAGGCTGTTCACTTGTGGACTGTGGGCTCATGTTCCTCAACCTTCCTGATGCTAAGTCAGCAACACAAATCATTTCAAGATTATTTTATACTTTGTAGGTTTGTGTGCAAAGTGGAGGCAGAAACAAAATGTGCATCATGATGTCAAGACGCATGTTCTGTCTGTGTCTTTTTTGTTTCTTTTTGTCATAGTGGTTTGTATTAGACTCCTATATTTTAACAGTAATAGTAACAGAGTTGGAAGGGATCTTGGAGGTCATCTAGCTCATGCAGAAGACCTATCCTAGGGATTTGAAGCGCCGAACTGCCGACCTTTCTGATCGACAAGCTCAGGGTCTTAGCCACTGAGCCACCTCGTGGCAATATGTTAATAGAAAATAAATGGAGATTTTGCAACTCTATTATAAACCTTTTAAAGATACATCTAAAATAAGTAACAGTGGGTTTTCAAGTAGTCATTATGATAACCTTTAGTGTTCTTATTTTACTGACATGTCATGGAAAAGATCCCATCTGGAGTCTGAGTACTATACTTGTATATAAACTGATCATTTCCAAAAACACTAGTTTTGAGAACATTTGGTCCTAGAATTACTCTCTGGGACAATATGGTATTGGATCAGAATCACACTACTTACAGCAGTTTAAAAATAGTCCTATAGGCTTAAGCTACTGTGGTTGACATATTTGGGGAGAAAAAGTTGGCATCTCTAAATCATTACCTAATATGGGGACTTCAATCTCTCTCCTAAATGGACGAGCTTTGACCTCAGACTTTGAAAATGGAAGGTTCTCTGAACAGCAATATAATACAAAGAGAAGTGACAAGTTTGCAAGGACTCCTCCAGATGTGGCAGACCTGCAATTGGGAGTTCCTGGGAATAAAAACTATGACAGCAAGGGCATAATCTCATGTTTAAGACACGTAAGTGTCCCAATCCAAAATGTCTTAACTTTTTATCATCCTTTAAAAATGCTTATATAGATTTGTAAGGTCCTGAGACAAGCACAAGGGCACAAAAAATATTTTGGTACCTTTTGCTAACTTGTATGGCTTTCCTTCTGTTTAATAAACACCCTCCACAATTGTGTTTTCCCCTTCCATCAGATTGGTAGGTGTAGTTCAAGATAACCTGGGGAAAGCTGGTTTATTGTGTCTTGTGCCTCACATAATAGACACTGCAGAGGCACTCAGCAGAATCTGGCTAAATTAGCCAAGATGTTCTAATGGGGGAATAGCAGATGGTCATTAACCAACTTTAATATACCAAACCAGAATTCAAATGCCTAATAAATATTAGTTTAAAAAGACATACATACAGAAGCCCCCTGATTCAGCCATTGTTGATATGCTGGGTCATAATGCCACTTTCTTAAACTTATTAAATTGCTGAAGGTGCACATGACCGCAGCACTGCCACAGAGTGCAGATGTGAGAAATAGAGACTCCAGAGAACTTTCTATTCTCAGTGAAAAATATTCCATTCGCACAGAATGAATGAGGGGCACTTTGATCTAATGGTTAAGGCACCAGTCTAAAAACCAAGTGGCAGTGAGCTGTAGTCTCATGTAAGGCATGAAAGCCAGCTGGGGTGATTTTGGGCCAGTCATTCTTTCTCAGCCCAACTCACCTCACTGTGTTGTTGTCATGGAGAAAATAGCAAGATTTTCTGGCCTATAAAAATGTAGGGTCAATTCAAGACACTTTCCTGCTAGAGTCAAATGCCTCCTCACCTTGCCTTCAAGTCCAAGTTCATAGAAACCTCAACCTATAAAACTTCTGAAGATGAAAATCCCATGGACAATTCTTCAGCACAGTGAAAATACGGTAACAACTTCAGTAATGAAGGATTTCCTGTCTAAATTGGCTGCCTAAGAGGCAGTCTCTGCCTAATGGTAAAATTGACCATATGGACTTCATAAACATGTTTTACTCTGACAAAATACATCTGAAAGGAGATTAGTCTTCTGATTTCAAGTCAGGTGAATTGCCAATCTCTAACATTATGACAGTATGGCTGCCTGCCTGCCACATTGACATCATTTTGCGGATTCTGATGAAAAATAGCTGTCCATCCCAGTAACATCATCACACAGTCAATCATATTTAATGACATGAAAATATTTCTCTGTTTCATGTTAACTGAAAGCCAGCAGAAGCCAATGTTTCAAATGTTAAAGCTGTAAATCATCTGAACTGAAATAAGTTGCCAACCTGAGTTTCCAAAAAAAAAAAGTATCCTTAGGAAATATTTCAATTCAAGTCTAGTCTGGCTTCTTTTCTAGACAAACTTGTTCTCCATAGCGTTCAGCAAGCTGAGTTTGTACAACTGCCCAAATCCAATCAGCCTTTAGATCAGGGGTGTCAAACTTGCATATTCATGGCGCCGTCACGTGACGTATCATGCAGTGGTGGGTTTCAAAATATTTTACTACCGGTTCTGTGGGCATGGCTTGGTGGGTGTGGCATGGCTTGGTGGGCGTGGCTTGGTGGGCATGGCAAGGGAAGGATACTGTAAAATCTCCATTCTCACCCCACTCCAGGGGAAGGTTACTGCAAAATCTCCATTTCCTCCCGATCAGCTGGGACTTGGGAGGCAGAGAATAGATGGGGGCAGGGCCAGTCAGAATTTTTACTACTGGTTCTCCGAACTACTCAAAATTTCCGCTACCGGTTCTCCAGAACTGGTCAGAACATGCTGAAACCCACCTCTGGTATCATGACTTTTTTCTCCTTCGCTAAACTGGGCATGGGTGTGGGCCACGAGTTTGACAGCCTTTCTCTAGATGGTAGCAAAAAGATTTTGTTTGTTTTTCTGATCATAAAGCTTTCTTAATTCATTTTAGTATTGTATCTTATGCAAGCGCAATTCTCTTGGTTAATTAATGGTTCAGTGTGTTGTGTGAACAATCATAGTTATTAAGCCACTGCTTTCTTTTCTTTTCTTTTCTTTTCTTTTCTTTTTTTCTTTTCTTTTCTTTTCTTTTTTTAGATGGAAAGGAAAGGCAATCTATCATGATTTAATTTGTTTCTTTCTAGGGTTGTTTCTTGAAACATTTAACAGTATAAAATCCTGTATGTCTAAATGAAAGTTAAAAAAACCAAATGTCTTATCTTCACATATTTCAAATAATATTTCAACATTCAGTGGGGGGGCGGGTTGGTCAATGAAATAGGATGATGATAATGATAATGATGATAACCATTTGTTCAACTCTTGGCAATTCTACGAGCATCAGTATACTTTGTAAAAGACTGTATAAAAGACTTAGCTGTGATAAGCCTTGGAAGTATAACTATCTAAAACACAGAACTGCCACCCAAGCTAATAAAATCACAGGCTACAGCCAAATGACCTGGGGTTATTCAGGTGATACAGATAATCACTATCTCAGATATATTCATGTAATATAAGACTGTGCTGAACTGGATGAAGATCATTGGGTGCCCAGGAATGGATAGCTCAATCCTACTCAACTCAATCTCACATAGGTATGAGTTTTTGTCTCAATGAACTGTATTGACTTCAACAAAGTATTGTCTTTCTTTTCCCCTTCAGAGAAATCCTTCTCCATAACGACCCATCATAACATTTTAATTTAGAGCAGGATGACACATAAGGCATACATTATTTTGGTTGAGAAATCATGCTGGGGAGAAAAGACATCAGGAAAACTAGGATCATTTGATAAATATTAGAACTGTAAGGATGCCCTTTCCTTTTATCCTCCAGCGATATTATGGTTAACTAAAAATGCAGTAGATGTACCCTAGATAGAAACACTTCTTTAGAAGATTAGTTTCCTTCTTATATAATTGCAAAGACTTCAGCTGAGTTCTAGCATTGAACCCAGGTTCCAGGTCATGTCTATGCTCTTTGTTGAAATATAGCAACTTTATTTATCAACTGAGATTACGTAAATCCTGAACCTTTGTGAATTATTTTTTTAAATGTCCTAAACCAGTCTGTGCTCCGTGTGTGTGTGTGTGTGTGTGTGTGTGTGTGTCTGTGTGTCTGTGTGTCTGTGTATCTATCTAGCTATCATCTCTCTCTCTCTCTCTCTCTCTCTCCCTCCCTCTCCTATCTATCATCTATCTATCTATGTATCTATCTATGTATGTATGTATGTATGTATCTATCTATCTATCTATCTATCTATCTATCTATCTATCTATCTATCTATCTATCTATCTATCTATCTATCTATCTATCTATCTTATCTATCTATAAAAATAGGGATTTGATTTTTTCCTTGTTTGCATCATGGTAGTTTTCTTACGGTGTTTAACATTCTTTTAGCTTGATTTAAAAAAAAACAAGTTTTTAAATATTGTTTTTGTGAAAGGTTCAGATCCCCCTCAAATATCCTCATGTCAAGGCCGAGCCAAGGAACAAGGAACTCAAACAATGTAGAGGTACCAATGAAATAGATAAATCCAAATCTCTTTCCCAGTGCTATCCCCAAATAGTTTTCAGATCCAGGATGATCATATATTGTAACTATCTGCAAATGGTTCTTATGGTATTTTTTGGGTCATCGCCAGCCCCATCATCAGAACTTTTTGAGGGAATCAGTTTCAGTGATTGAAATTTAAGCCTAGGGAAGCCTTTATTAAAATATAAACAATTTCTATTTAATCTAAAATTACATATTTGGCACTGAATATCCAAAATACATCCAATGATAAGTATGGTGGAAATCTGCTGCCCATGATAAATCAATACAATATGGAGACCATGACTGGTGACATGTGGCTAAACACTGGCATTGGTCCTTTGCTTAAGGGCCAATCCTTAAAGCAGCTGATTTTAAAACTTCAAAATCATCTCTTTTATTTTATTTGATTTTCTCAATCCATTTTCCAATGTTTTGTGGGCTTTCAAAATTCTTTCTAACTACCTACCATCCACCTGCCACCACTACAAGCAAATATAGAGGGGGAGGGAAGGATCATTATTACAGATGTACATCTGTATTATGTACAGATTCCCCCCCCCCAGCTAAACTACGATAAAAGTTTTTTTTTAAAGCAATCCTTTTTCTTTCAGCTCTGCTATCATCAAATCAGTTCACAGTAACCTAACCCTCAACCCCTGAGACATGAACTCCTGACACATTTATAAATCAGTTCTAAAAAATATATCATTGACTCAATTGCATATCATATGTGTTTACACTAGCAAACCAATTCACTTTTTTTTAAGGACAAATTCAACTCAGATAAATCAGACAGACTCTGACCAAAGTGCAAATGTTATAAATAAATGCGTGATGCTGAGCCAATCTGCAGCAGGGAAAGTGGATCATAATTCTGTCACATAAATCCCCGACCAATTTCTCCTTCCCGCTCTGAACTATATGTGCCTTTTGGCTGAAATCTCTTCCAATTCTTGGCTGAAAACATCCAGACCCCATCTCTTGAGGAGCTCCTTAACAGCTGAGAATGTACCCATCTTCCCCTTGATAGATTGAATTCACTCCCTCTCATCTTGGAGACCATTGATGAAAATAGCTGTCCTCCTATCAATCATTCTCTCTCTCCTTGGCCATACAAGGTGAAGCAGGAAGATTATAGGAAGAAGAATGAAAAGGAAAGCTGCTGGTGCTAAACAACGGACTTGATAGGCATAGCTGGATATCAGAAGGGAAAAGCAAATTGGTTCATAGACCCATTTGGCAGATGAAACCATTCTCCTGGGAGAATATTTAATCAATTTGATTAAATCTCCAGCGTATTGTTTGCTGTGTGCTCTCCATTTTTTTTTTCACTGCCTCAAAAATTCTTCTTGGCACTTTAGCTGGGCCGCAATGCCATTCTATATGTGATTCAAGAAACCAGCAGCTGGGGCTTTTAAAAGAAATAAGGGGAGCTTAAGAGATTCATTTTTAACCCCACCCATTTGTCCAGATCTTATACTCAATCTTTAGGCCCAATCTGTCTCCAAAGAACCGAGTTCACTAAGAAGAGACTCTCTAAAAGAAAACAAACTTTCTCTGATCCTTTTTCACATAGTTGTGTAGGCTTATGACATTTCTATTCAGGTTCTAGAAGGTTCTTCAAGGGACTGGATGCGGCATTAAAGGCATGCTCTCTAAACAAAAATATGCCTTGGTAAAGCCAGTTATAAATGCTTTTTTATGCCAAATGTCGATGTGGTTATTTTATTACAAATCCTAATGGATGGATAGGTAATTGCAAAGAATTTTGAGAGCAGGCAAAACTTTATAGCCAACAATGTTGCATTAAAACAGCTGGAAATATGGATACCAATATAAACCCAGGTAAACCTTTCTCTTCTTAGAAGCAAAGCCTTGCCTGCAAAACAATCCAAACACAGGCAAACTCATGGTAACATTACGTTATTAGAAAAGTACCAGAATATATCATAAGAATAAAAAGAATACCTTCTATTATTTATCTATTTTTATCTATTTATTTATCTATTATCGATTAACTAATTCTATTATTAAATTGGATTTCCTGTACATTGCAGGGAGTTGAGTTAGATAATTCTTCTGGTCCCTTCTAACTCTACCACTCTATGAGTCTAAGAAAAAAAAAAGTATGCTTATCCTTAGGTTCAAATTGAAACATGGTGGCCATACTCAGTTGGAATTCTGGCATTTCAGAATGAGGAAAATTTTAAGGATGAGGCATTTTAAGGATGCTGTCCTATTTTATTAGAGAGAAAACAAGGGAAATGCTCTACGTGGCAAGGTGAAGCACAATTACCCAGAAAGTATTTGTATTATTATTCTTAATGGGATTTATTTATATATATTTTTAAAAAAACCAAACAAATACCATAAGAAAATGGGGGTGGGAGTGGGATGCAAGTAGAATGCTACAAAATCTGAGCCAGTACACCTCCATGAATCTAAACTTGGGTAAAGTAATTGACCAATAAAAGGTTACCTAGAAATCCAGCAAATCAGATTAAGAACTGGTGCATATGTTGGAAGCTAACACATGGTGGCAATCTTTGTGTGGTGATTGCCTCCATAGTTCCCCAACCAAAAAAGATCTGCCATGATGTGCAGAAAGGGATCCAATCTGCCCTACCATACACAAATGGTTTCCAATATGGGACAGCTGCCATACAAGACATAGAAGGTACATTAGTTATATAGTCCTAGGTCATCTCTCAGCCATATCCAATCAGGAGCAGAATTCAGTAATAGATAGTCAGCTTTTTATCTTCCCTTTTTTAGAAGCATCGAAGTACTTTCATGTATGGAGACATAACAGAACATGCCGTTATATAATAAGAGGTACATTACTCGGATGCAATAGTTGTGATGATTCACAGAATTTTACCTGAGTGATTCACTCATTGTCAGAAAATATCATCTGGCAATAAATAAATACATAATGATTGAAAATTAATTAAAAAGAAAACAAAAACAAACAAACAAAAAAATCAAAAGGCAGACTTGATGGACTACTACGGTAGGTCTTTTTCTGCCATCCGTTTTCTATGTTTCTATACACTATTGAGAAGATTTACCACTGATTCCTGACTATTTCCAAGTCTGTCATTTACCATGGACCACTTCATCTCTGCCACCAGTTTCCAAGAAGACAACTATATTTCAGCCAATTACACAGTTAAAAGTTAATCCTTTGGCAGATTTTATTGGTCCAGCCTGTTTAAAGAACTAAGATAGATATATGTTTTTGATACCTGCATCTTACAACAATTTAAAGGCCTAACTCACTTGTGCTGCTTTCAGTTCAGAATCAAACAATGCCATACCCTTGTCTTTCCCTTTCATATAGTCCAACACAAAATGTATAATTTGCAAGAAAATCAGCAATTTTCAACATTGCTCATAAGATCTGAGAACAATCCTTAGAACTGAATGTCCAACTAAAATATACAGTATTTAACTGGGGTTAAATCATCCCCATGGGGCAATATTTTTAGTGCAAGTCAAACAAAGTTCAATTGCTACAATGCATGATAACTTCTAATTTTTTTCCTTGCCCGAACTCAGTGACGACTCAACAAGCTGATTTTCGAGTTCACAACTGAAATAACCTCAACTGAAAAATAGTCACTGCAGTCCTTTTTTTTTCCCAATGGTGCTGAAATAATCTAACACATTACCGAAATATATTTTAGCTTTTTAAAATGTACACATTACCCATCGTATTCAAGTGATTTATTTCTGCAATAATCTGAGAGATGCCTTTATTCAATGGGCTTCCCACTGGCATTTAAGCAATCCTCACGGTCTCTCCACTCAATTCCTTTTCTGTGGGAATTCAAGCAGGGAGGAAACCCCCATTTAGGTTGCATTTCAGTTGACAACTTTGGAAAATTTTGAGTGTTTTGTGTATGCAATACATATCACTTTTGACCACAGGTCGCACAGCCATATACTTCTCACATATAGATAGATTCCTATTTGATGGATCGCCTTCCTTTTTTTTTTTTTTTAATGGACAGCTGCTACCGCTTATTGTTACTAGCTTGAAGCAAACCCTCTCAAAGGAGGAGGAGAAGTCCTGTGGTTCTAGGATCTGGAAACCTACTTTTATTGTAGGCCCAAGACCCTCTGCCTTCCAGTTTTGCATTCCACCCTAGTCTGAGTAAGACAACTTTGGACATGCTTTTTCCTTCTCTTCTCTCTATACTTTACCTATATATATGTCTCACTTGAATCTCTTTCTTACCTGAGAGGGGGAGCTGAGAGAAGCAAGGAGCTTTCTGCCGAATGGATCAGGCTGCAGGCTCTGCCAACTCCAGCAGGCAATTAAGTCCTCCTGTTATAGTGACATCTGATCTTCTAGAGAAGCTCATTGGCCACCAGGCTCACAACGGTAAGGAGGGAAAGAGCAAGGAAAGAAAGAAAGAGGGGTGGGAAAAGGTCAGCCCAAGTATAGGAGCAGCTGAAGGAGCTGCCCTAGATCAAGATGGGAGGGACATGTTTGGCGAGAGTGAAAAATAAAACACCATATAGCTTAGGTTTCTATATTTAAAATCCCATCAGGGCAGCGAAATTTAAAGGACAATCAGTTCAAAGGAACCAGAGGTTCTCGCATATATACTGTGAAGAGCATGGTGATCATTTGCCTATGTTATTTTAAAGCCTGCCTGGTCCCAGAATTGTTCTAACTCCAACAGCATAGATATTGGTGCAGTTGTAATGCTGGCAGAGAAGGCAATGGGGCAGTAAGCAGAGAAAAACTAAGGGGAGGCCCAGTCCAAACTCAGTTGGCTTCATCAGAGCAGCCAAGAGGGGATTTAGCTCTGCCACTTACTTAGTGCCAACAGTGAGAATCGGTTTGGCCAAAAAGTTAAAAAAGAGAAATTAAAAGATTACCCTGAGAGAAGCTTGGTATCTGATATAAAGCATCCTCCAACAACGTAATATGTGTAATTGATACATAACAACACATTCAGTCAGTGCAATGCGGTGTTTTGTGACAGATTATACACCTGGCATTGGACGGATCTAAAAAACACCCGGGCACGCGCGGTTAAATGTTTGCAAGTTGCAAGTTGAGAGATCTATTACGGAACCGCCGCCCTTTTGAAGAACATTTCAAAGATCCTCGCTTGGAAAGAGCCGCTTTGCATTGAGGGATGGAAATGGCTTAAGGACGGATTTCATCATACCCATCTGAAAGGCTGGGCCGGCAGGCTGCTTTCGCGTTGAACCAATCGCCCAAAAGTCACGAAGCGGAGCGGGAAGCTGAACATTCAAAGCCCCCGAAGTCGATTCAACCCCGCAAGGAAAGAGTCAGCACGTGGACGTTTTACCACTTTCAGCCTGTAGGGGGCCTACGGCTCTCAGCTATAAGCGCCCCTCCGTTGCTTCTGCGTTTCCAAAATTCTGCGCCTGTCTTCCTTGGTGCCTTGCTCGTCCACCCCTTTCCCTCCCCTTCCCTCCCCCTCCCCCCCCCACAACACACACCCGATTTGGCAACTTGCCCTTGCTGGGAAGCCTTCCGCTGCCTCAGAGGGGTCGATCCCTCCGCCAGCCTCTTTCTTCCAGCCTGTGAGAAGGGAGAAAGTTCCTTGGATAAAGAGCTTGCGGGGGCAGGTTTTATTTTGGGCATCAAGTCTGCCTCTCTCTCTCTCTCTCTCTCCCCCCCCCCCGCTCTCCCTCCCTGGCTTGGAAAGGAAGAGCCCAAGCAAGGATGCGCCGACAGGGTTTGAAACCCGCGGAGCGGAGCGCGGCAAGCTGCAGCCTTTAAACCTCCGGCGCTGTTTCACCAGGTACAGTAAACGCAGAGCAAAGCCAATTCGGGCGTCTCTCTGGCGGTTGTAGAAAGCAATCCTTTCCCCTCTCGAGTTGGAGGGGCAGCCCGGAGCCAGGTTCTGCCGGCGAGGCAAAGGTTTCAAGTGTATCGAAATCTCATTCTGTAAAAAGGGAGCAAAAAAAAAAAGAGGGGGGGAGGAGGGAAGACACATTAAGAGAGAGGGAGGGGTGGGGAGTTAGATTTGAAACTTCGGGATCTTGGGTGGTAAGCGTGCAGGTAGCCTGCTCATTCTTGCGCGATGCTCGGGTTCGCCTTTAAAAAAAAAAAAAAAAAACTCTGCCTTAAGCGGATGCTTTCCTATGCAAAACTTGCGGAGTTTTAAGAAGGCAGACTTTTTTAAAAAAATTGATTTATATGCCGCCCTTCTCCGGAGACTCAGGGCAGCTTACAATGTGTTAAGCAATAGCCTTCATACTTTTGTATATTTATACAAAGTCAGCTTATTGCCCCCACAATCCGGGTCCTCATTTTACCTACCTTAGAAAGGATGGAAGGCTTGAGTCAACCTTGAACCTGGTGAGATTTGAACTTGCAGTAATTGCAGGCAGCTGATGTTTATAACAGTGCTTTGGTCTGCTGCGCCACCAGGGCTCTAAATGATTGTTACTCAGTTTGGTCAGGTATTGCCCAATGTTAGGCAATTCTCGGAGCTTTGGCTGCTTGCTTGCCCTGATGATGTTACCTAGTCAGGTAATGAAAGGTCTGCAAGCAAACAGCCAAGCTCAGAGAGCACCAAAGACTCCCTGATTCCCAAGTACAACCCCGAATTACCGATATTCTCTTTTATTGGAACCATGTAACTTGCTCTGTCCCAGAGACAGGATTTGTACTTTGGGCAGTTCAGGGACAGACTTGGCTTCTTATCACGATGCTGGACTTTTAAAAAAAAGTTAGAAAATGTATAAGGAAACTTTTTGAAGCTTGCAGCGGAGATAACATATTAACTCCCTGACTGTACATATGAAGGTAGACAGCATCTTACTTACAAAATGCTTGAACATCTGACTACTTTTAGATACAATTCTTTCTAAAGGTACCCTATTTTTTAAATATATATATATATAACAATCTAGTACTGTAAGCTTATTTTAAGGGTTGGAAGAGAATCTGTTTGAGATAGTATGGGATGAATATCCATATTAGTCTGCACTTTGTACTTTTTTATAGGCCTTTGGGCTGAAAAGGGGATATCTGCAGGATTGTATCATTTGTTGCCTCAAAGAAACAAAAACAATCTCTTCTAGCCCCTGCTTAAAAGATTAATCCCTATGAGCCTGTCTCAGTTAAAATGATTAGCTTACTGCTCACTTTTGATTTAGGGGAAATCCTACCACTTGTTGCAAGAACAGTTTCAAGTGGCAGGTGCTCGAGGTTGGGGTACAGTGGCAAGATCTTGGGGGACATGCTGTGCCATTTATTCTGCACCTTCTCTATTAATCAGCTGCCTTCAGATGCAGCGGATAAGGCTTTCCTGTTTCCAGTATTCAACAGAAATTCATTCACCTGTACAGTCCATGTCTATACACTGAAAGGAGAAATGCACTCTTCATTCCAATAGGAATGGACTAGTTTTGTTCTTGCACAATGCTTCAGTTTTGTGCTTCTCATTCCTTATGCATGGATTGCCTGCTTCCCATGTGTATTAATGATTCAAATTTCAGTTGGCAGCAAAATTTACCGTTGGCAGCCAAGGATAAAATTGAGGTGTCTTGCTATGTGGTGATAGTGAGACCCTTACTATTCTTATCTTCCGATTGATAGTTCTGCTACGTGCTTGACTCTTTGGGGTATCTTATAGACCTGTATGTTATGTCGAGGATTATCCTTGTGAGAACATGCATGACATAAAATGAAACGGAGTGTCACAGTAATGTACCCAGTCATGTGGATAAGTAATTTTATTCCTGGATTTAAAGAGGCGAGAACAATTGAAATGATAAAATAGACACTTTGAAATTTGGTATACTGGTATTGTCCCTCCATTTTACCTTTTGACATTTAGACCCTCAGGCTGATAACATCTCTGCATTATCTGATTTTCTGATACTTTTCAGCTGCAGCTATTGTAGTTTGGAGCATCTTTATTTGGACTGCTCATCTCATAAATTTTAGATTTCCAAAGACTTTAGCAGACTTTATATGTAGAATGCCCCTGATTTAATCCCTGCCATCTCAACTTCATACACTTCAGGCAGTTGGGTCAGGGTTGATTTCTGCCTGAAAAAGTCCTGTCAAGTTAAAGGAAATGCACTGAGCTTGAGAGTTCATTCATTTTCACCGATATAAAGAGTCATGTACATTCTGGGCATCTCATGAAACCAACTAAACAACTATATCGCTTCTATGGTAGACATGCTTTTATATCACCAACCATTTAGGTTCATTTAGAATATTATTCATGATTCATTTACTAGGCCAATATTTATTCATGAGTCTATTAGTCTACCCAAAACTAATGTCTTTGGGATGCATTAAATGATAGCTTACATTATTCTCAATCAATGGGAAAGCTAGCGGAGGTGATGGGTTTTAAAGGGCATGTATCTGATGCAGTGTTTCTCAACCTTGGCAGCTTTAAGATGGGTGGACATAAACTCCCAGAATTCCCAAGCTAGCTTGCTGACTGGAGAATTCTCAGAGTTGAAATCCACTCATTTTAAAGCTGCCAAGGTTAAGAAACATCGATCTGGTTGATTCCAGATCTCTTGGACAGATGAGCTGTCTGCTTTCTAGGCACGTTCTATGCATATTTGTCTTGTTTCACAAAATTTCCCAAGGCAAAATCTTAGGTAAGTTATACAACATGCACAGTGCTGTCTCTTTGTTTCAGCCTTTCAAGGCTTTCAAGCAAATAAATATGTTTTACTTCTTTGTTCAGCATCATAGGCCTTATATTCATTGTTTTCATAGAATGAATTTCCTCATATTATTACCTGGGATATAAGCATCGATTCTAGTAATCATAAACATTTCTTAATCAATTTCTCAACTAATTCTTACCAGGGTGGATTTGATTTAAATTGAGTTGATTTAAATCACAATTTAAATCATGATTTAAATCACAATTTAAATCATGATTTAAATCACAATTTAAATCATGATTTAAATCACTAGTAAAAAGGCTTGATTTAAATCAACTCGATTTAAATCATAATTTTTAAAGAGCAACTGTCATCTCTGCTACTCCTTTGACCCACTGTTGACTCACCGATAGTCCCAGTGTTGCAGAATATACAGCCTCATGCTACATAACTAAGCTCCATTTCATGCTGAATAAACTAAATTATTTATGTATCTTAAATAGAAAACTATCTTACGATAGATTTTTACCCCAAAAGCTTTTTATTAAAATAAATTCGATAAAAATCAAAAAAATCCGATTTAAATCAAAAAAATCCGATTTAAATCAAAAAAAATCTGATTTTTTTGATTTTTTAAAAAAAATCATTGATTTTTATCAACCTTATTCTTACGGATATGTAATAATTTTCCATTGATTATTATGATTATCTATTAGATTTAACATAGCCATTCAGTCCAGTGAACTCTGGGCCGCTTATCAAATATAGCATTAAATTAAAACAAAGAAAAATAAACAAAACCAGACAGCCTGGATTAAAAACAACCATTAAAAAACTAGGCCTAAACCATTTCTACCCCTACCTTATCCCCCCAATACATTAACCCAGGCCTGGGACCAAAGCCAGGTTTCATATGTGTTATGTATATGCTTTTCTATTATCATTTTTCTCCATCCTAACAGTTTCATGTGCTCTGTCTAGCAGAATGGCATTTATTATAGCAAATAAGATGTCATATAGCAATTAATTTTAGGGGACTTCCAAATAGAATTTTTTGAGCTACTAATCTCACAATATTCACTGTTTCTGGGAACTGAGTTGGTTTCTTCTCTGTTTTATTATTTATTTTAAATTGCCACAAAACTGGCACTCCAGCTCTGCAGAGCTTTTGGAGGCAAACTCTCGTTTCATTTTATCTTCCAGCAACTTTATCTTTCCCTCCTCTAAAAGTCCAGGCACTATAGAATTTCCAGAATCTCAAGGTTAACAAACTAAAGATGATTTTGGCCTGGCTTCAAACCACTGTTTAGAGATTACATTAGACTGAGATTAGCAAACACAGCACTGGCATGCTAAATGTCCTGGTCAGCTTAATCCAATGAAGCTAGAGGACACAAGGTTAAACTGAGGTATTTTCTTCCCAGAGAGTCCCCTTTTCTTTCATTCCTTTCCATTGTTTTTAACATTATTGATGTATTTCTTCAGTTTCCATAGTCTTTTATTACCCAAGCCATCGTATTCTGTAGTTCTTGGGTGTTCTTGAAGGGCAGTTCTACTCAGAGCACATTACAATAACCCAACTGGAAGAAGATTATGCATGAATTACTGTGAAGACACAGAGACTGGCAAAACTCTGCCCCCCTTAACGTTTTTTAGAATGCATTTTTGGCATTAGCCTGTTATGTTCCCCACTACCTCATTCCAAAAAAAGATAAGAGTTATCAAATGAGGGAGACACAGAATTGCTTCCAAGGCCCCACCCCTTCGTTGCATTTGAAAGTTCCCACCTATATGAAAAGAAGGAACGGTCACTTGAAAGTTGAAGAAACTTGAAGATGGGTTGAAACAAGTTCCCACCAATGGGAAAACAGACTCTTACAAGTTCTCTAGAACTTCAACATTCCAGATGGAAATATTGCCCTTTTTATGTATTAGGATGCATGGAATCTGAGCCAGAAGTTAATTGAACCCTGCCCACAGCTGCTGAGCTGCTTTTAGATCAGTGCTAAATGTGAAAGTGTCTCAGTCTGAGTGATACTGTGTCTTCCATGAAGGTCATTTTCAAGGAGGTCCGGGTAGCCATTGTAAGTAGCTGCTTAATAAAGATCTTGTATTGAGGGTCCTGCAACATTTGAGCAGAAGACAAATCCAAAACTTCAAAGATACCCAATGTACACCTGAATGAGCCCAAATGATCATAGGCTATTGACTAACTCCCAATAAAGGAGAATATTTGTAGCTCAGGGTTAAAATGAGGGGTCCTTGGTGCTCTTTGAGCTTGGTTTTTTTTCTTGCAGATGTTTCATTATCCAAACTAGGTAACATCATTGGTGCTAATCAGATTGACTAATCTAATCTAATGTTGAGTAACTGTTCAAAATGAAAGGTGGAGCTGATGCTGCTAATGTTTTCATATCAAATGACTCCCTGGAATCTCTGGTTAAAACACTCAGGTAGTAGACATGGAGAAGGATTTGGAGAGCCACCAATAGCTCAAACACACAATACGAAGTTGATGGGCCAATATTCAGACAATTCTAGATATTTTGTTTTACAGTCACTTCCGTAGTAAAGAAGCTCCATTAAGTTAATTGAGGTGTAAAATCTGACTCATAATGCCTGATATTCCTCGATTTTCTTTCTGGTTTTTTATTTCACACTTCCTAGGATAACTAATTAGGGAGAACTCTTAATGGAAATAATGCATGCATTTATTTTTTTTTATTTATTTATTTTATTTATTCAATTTATATGCCGCCCCTCTCTGAAGATCCAGGGCGGCTCACAATACATTCAAAAAATCACTATAAAAACACTTAAAAATTAAAAACATTAAAGACATTAAAACCCATTCACACCATTCATGGCCAGATCTTGTCAGATCGCAAAGCGAGATCAACGGCCCCAAGCCTGCCGGAAAAGCCAGGTCTTCACCGCTTTTCGGAAGGCCAATAGGGTGGGGATGGTCCGGACCTTAGGAGGTAACTGGTTCCAGAGAACTGGGCAGCCACAGAGAAGGCCCTCCCCCACGGGCCCGCCAGCTGGCATTGTTTAGCTGACGGAACCCGGAGAAGACCAACTCTGGGATCTTACCGGTTGCTGGGAGCTTTGCGGTAGAAGGCGGTCTCGAAGATACCGTTTATGGACTCACATTATTTTTAAAAAAGGATAAAACCTCTTACCTATTTGAATTCCTTGTATATTCCAGATTTCTGAGTTCTGTTTCAAGCTAATGAAAAGATTTTGCCAAAAGCATTTGGGAGTTTTTTTCCCCTAACAATGCAAAAGTAAAAAGTTCAGGCATATAGAAAATTAAGATTCCCTTCACAAATACCCCACAAGAGAAACAGAATTTGGAACAGAATTATGCTGTACTTTGGTTAAATATACAGGAAAAGAGTAGGCCAATTCACACATCTGATTTCATGTGTTCCATTGTTGGTGCATCTTATTAGTGTTTAAGAAAAAAGGAAGTGATTTTATGAAACTTTATAGAAACAAGAATTGAATTCCAGTTTATTGGTGGTGCAGTGGTTAAGTGCAGTATTGTCTACAACCTGGAGTTTGATCCTGGCCAGATTAAGGATAACTCAGCCTTCCATCCTTCTGAGGTCAGTAAAATGAGGACCAAATTGTTGTGGCAAAAAATGCAGACATTGTAAACCACTCAGAGATTGCTATAAAGCACTATGGGGCAGTATATACTGTAAGTCTAAGCGCTATTGGTATTTGCCTTGCTTAAAACAACCAAACTTGGAAGAGGCCTATCATGTCATCCAGTCGAAAAGATTAATCCAACTACACCACTTTCAGATTGTCACAGAGGTGCTAGTTTGATTCTTTCTTTGTGCTGTGGTTCATATGAGTCTATCAGCTCAATTATATTTCTGAGGAAGCATGTCTTTCAGGGTGTGCAATGAAATAGAATTTCTGCTCCACCAAATTCCTTTTTCAAAAGACTGTCATTGAGTCTTTTCTTGTAACTTGTCAAGGAAGACTCAAATCAGCAAAATTTGAATATCTGGAGACGCTCCAAGAGCAGAATGTGGAACAAATAGACAAGAGTATCTGAATAAACAGAGCAAATATAATTTTTCATTTCTATGACAAGACTGTTACATAACATTTTTTTATTCAAATACAGGTAATCCTCAATTTATAACAGTTCATTCAGTGACCACAACACTAAAAAAGTGACTTATGGCCGTTTTTCACAATTATTACTGTGTTTCCCCAAAAATAAGACCCTGTCTTACATTTTTTTGAACCCTGAAATAAGTGCTAGGCCTTATTGCCATGCGCTCAAAAGCCCGATTGGGCTTATTATCAGGGGATGTCTTATTTTGGGGGAAACAGGGTACCATTGCAGCATCCCCTTGGTCACATGATAAAATTGGGATACTTGGCAACCAGAGGGGGATTCTACTTACCTTTACTACCGGTTCATATTTATGACTGTTGCAGTGTCCCAGGGTCATGTCATCAGCTTTTGACAAGCAAACTCAATGGAGGAGCCAGATTCACTTAGCAACGTGTTACTAACTTAACAGCTGCAGTGATTCACTGAACAACTGTACCAGGAAAGGTCTACAATGGGGCAAAACTCAGTCAACAAATGTTTCACTCAGCAACAGAAATTTTGAGCTCAATTGTGATTGTAAGTCGAGGACTACCTGTAGATAAAATCAGAGGGAGATTATACGAATGCATCAGTCTTCTCTAGTCCACTCTTCCCAATCTGGGATTGGGAAACAAAGATGCAGATAAGAACAAAACATACTGTACCTGTGGATCTAGGAAATGACAGCAGGAAAGCTCACTGCATTACCTGTAATATTAGCTGAGCATTAGCCAGGGGTTAAAACATTTCTAGGAATCCAACATAAAATGGCTGATGTTTCTAGGAAATCTAATCGAAGCTTGACAAATTACTGCATTTCTTTAATTAACCTTATCCCTTTATGATTGTCCCATTAAATACAAGTATGTTGAAATTGTCAGAAGAGCAGACAGAAATCACTGTAGATCAGCTTGGATCTGCTCCATCTATTCCAGGGATCCCTAAACCCCAGTACATGGACCGGCACCGGGCTGTGTCATGCCAGAAACTGGGCCGCACAAACAAGCGAAGCACCATCCGCAGGATGCAGGCAGAATGCAAAATCATGCTCCCTCTGGTTCAGTGGTGAAATCCAAACTTTTTTTACTACCAGTTCTGTGGGCATGGCTTGGTGGGCGTGGTCGGGCGTGGTGTGGCTTGGTGGCCGTGGCAGGGGAAGCACATTGCAAAATCCCCATTCCCTCCCCATTCCTGGGGGAAGGATATTACAAAATCTCCATTCTCACCCCACTCTGGGGCCAGCCAGAAGTGGTATTTTCTGGTTCTCCAAACTACTCAAAATTTCTGCTACCGGTTCTCAGAACTACTCAAAATTTCCGCTACCGGTTCTCCAGAACCTGTCAGAACCTGCTGGATTTCACCCCTGCTATGGTCTGTGGAAAATTCTCTCTCCACGGATGTCCCAAAGGTGCTTTTTCAAGAGGCAGCTTGACTTTCCAGAAAATCCAGTTGGCTCTTGAAAAAGCACCTTTGGGACAACCATGACTTGGATGGCTGAGAATCTCCATAGACACTCTCTCCACGGAACTGGTCTCTGGTGCCCAAAAGGTTGGGGGTCACTGATCTATTCCATGAAACTTTTAAGCTCCCATTAAGTTTAAAAGTCTCCATTCTGTTCTTTTGTACAGCCAGGTTTTAATAAAGTCATGGTGATACCACATTTGAGCTCCATGCAGTGGTGGGGTTGAAGTAATTTAACAACCGGTTCTCTGCCCTAATGATTTCTTCCAACAACCAGTTTGCCAAACTGCTCAGAAAGTTAACAACCGGTTCTCCCAAAGTGGTGCAAACTGGCTGAATCCCACCACTGGCTCCATGCACTTATATTGAGGAAATCGACCAATTACTTGTTCAGAGACAACTTTCTTCTTCCAATCAACAGAGTATTCTTTTTTAAAAAGGAAAAAAGAGTGTTGTGCTTACAATAACAGGAAACTCAAGTACAGGTAACCCACAATTTACAACAGTTCTTTAGTGACCATTCAAAGTTACAACTGCACTGAAAAAAGTGATTCATGACTGTTTTTTCACACTTATGAGTGTTGCAGCATCCCCATGGTCACATGGTCAGAATTTGGGCACCTAGCAACTGACTCATATTTATGATGGTTGCAGTATCCTAGGATCATGTGATCCCCTTTTGTGACCTTTTGACAAGCAAAATCAATGGGAAAGCCAGATTCACTTAACAACCGTGTTACTAACTTAACAACTGCAGTGATTCACTTACCAACTATGGCAGGAAAGATCAGCAAAATTCACTTAATAGCTGTCTCATTTAGCAACAGAAACTTTGGGCTCAATTGTGGTCAAAGGTTGAGGACTACATGTATGTATGTGGGTGTGCATGCATGCATGCAAGCATGTACCTTTATGGATGGATAGGCAAATTGTAGATAACTCCCAATTCTTGTGGTTCTTCCTCAGGAAAGGATGACAAGTAAAAATTTGGCAATGTTGAAGTCCACAAAATTTATCCTTCACAATTATTCAGTTATTCTATTAGCAGCTTATTTTCTTACAAGACAAGTCAATTAGGAAAGCCAATGAATTCAAATTCTCTGCTTATTGTGATAGTTGCAACAGCATCACACTTGGTTCTCTGAAGTTTTGACCTCAAAAAATGCAGTATCTAGGAGGAGGTCCAACTCCTTCCAATCATTTCACAGTATATTAATAAATTTCAATTAAATTAGTTTCCATCAGGTTTCACTTATTAGCAGTTTTATCTGGAATCTTTGAATAATTCATTTGTTGATGAAAAAAATCTGTTCTCATTTAGTTGCATTCCAATAGTAGCTGTGCTAGCTCAACCTGACTTTTAAGAGTAGCTTCATGCATTTTTTTAAAAAAATGTATTAAGCAACAGCAGTATCAATCTATTTATTATGTCCTTAAAAACTCTACACTGCAGAAACATTTAGCGCTATTGTTCCTTAATTTATAGCTTCTCCTTGAAATGTATGTCTCTGAGGGTTCACCAACACCAGCAACAAAATTGAATTAACTTCTCTCTTACATCTTTCAGTTGCTATTGGCCACAAAAAAAGTGTGCTTTAATTTTTGTCTCATTTTTATTGTAATGAGAAACATTAAAAATGCACTGGCCCCTTGTCCTCTCATATTTCAGAGAAAGGCCATGACTGAGATACAGCACTGAGAGCTCAAATCAAATCTTTATTACAATCAAAACCAGCACAAGGCAGGTGGAGTACACTCAATTAAAAAGCATATTGGAGGCTAAAAAATATACAAAAATGGAAAACCATAAGATAGTAAAACAGAAAGCATATATACAAAAGTCTATAAACATCTGAAAGAAGGGATAAGAGCATTAGAGATTGTAAAAGGTTAGTATATGGAAGACAATCAAATCATAGAGCGCTCTATAATGATGTAGTAGGTTCTCATTAAGTCTAGTTTATGGCATAGGTCGTCTGATGAATTTTAAATGCTGCTGTGCAGATGCTAGCAACCCTGTATGTTGGACCAGGGCTGGTATTTGAAAGCAGCAAGGAGATACAGAATTGTCCTGAGTGCCTTGGGCATTTATGCAGTAATGGGAAGATGAGGTTACTATAAATCTTTCCATAGTGCAGGTACTGAAGAAGCATATGTTCTGCTGTATCTGTGTGCCCAGAGTCACAGGGGCATCGTCTCTCTGGGTAGGGAATCTTCCTGTATCAGCCTTCAAGGACAGATGAGGGGATGGCATGATATCATGACAGAATTGAGGCCCTCTTGTGTTGAGGGAGTTCAAGATTAGTTTGGTATGCTATAGAGGAAGCAGAATACCTGTTACATTCACTGGCAATAAAGGTTAGAGTCCCGGCTTGATACAATTGGCACTCTGTGCTTGCTGCACAGTTTACTTTGGCCTGATCATATACTATGCTGCAAAGAAGTCCAGGGATTGCCTCTTTCCATGTAGATTGAAACTCCCAGCTAGCAAACCAAGACCAGGGGCGGGGCGGGGGGGGGGAATAGTCTGGGCCAATAGGTGACTAGAGATGGTCACCCATACTCTAGTCTCCATTTTCCTGAAGCCTCTCTCTAGTTGCAGGGTATCATTAGAGACAGGCACAATTTGGGACCTGAAATACTGATTTTAGAAATTTGTGTTGTACAAGTTCTAAAGAGGCAAAAAGCTATTGGCTTAGCTTCAAATAACTTGAGTGTGGCAACTTGAGTGGCCACCTCTTGTCTTAAGGATTGCAGATGTGCTCCTCTGTGCATTTTCAGCAGTGTAGTCCTTGTGGGTTTTCCTGCTGCCACCAGAATGAAGGATATTTCAGACAGGAAACCTGTTCAATCTTGTGGCCATCCGTGCTCCTGTAATAGCTCTTGGGCCTTTTGGCAAATGTCATGATTTTTAGTTTTCTGATAATTGAGTTCTAGTATATTCAGATTTGGGGGTGTGATGGTTCAGTGGTTAAAGATGTTGGGTTTGTCAACTGGCAGACTGGGTTCAAGACCCAAAGCCACGCAACAGGGCGAGTTCCCTTTACTTGTTCCAGCTCCTGCTCACCTAGCACCATGCAAATGTGAGTAGATAAAAAGGTACCACTTCAATGGGAAGGTAAGCATTCTGAGCGCCTCGGCGTATAGTCATGCTGGCCACATGACCATGAAAAATGTCTTTGGACAATTTTGGTTCCCTCAGATAAGAAAACAAAGTTGAGCACCGTCTCTTAGAGTCAGACATGACAGGACTCATTTTCAAAGCTACCAGAGTTTTCCAACCTTGTCAGACATTGAATATATTTAACAATGTAAAATAAAACATTTACATTGCTTACGGTCCTCAGAAGTGTATACGTTGTGAACTGGATTAGTTCCCAGGTAATAGATAAAACATCCATATGGAGGGTTCGACTGAAAACTTAACTAGTTTATTTAAAAGTATGATAGTCAATTGAAGTCTGATGATTGTAATTAAATTCTGCTGATAACATACTAAGATTGAGAAGCATTTACTCCAGTGTGTGGGCTGTAATTCTTTCCAATCTTGTTTTTAGACATAGTGTGACATTTCAATCTTTCTAGAAATTTCTGGGGGGAGGGGGGAAATCAAGAAAAATTTTAACCTGATCTGAGTGGTTGAAAAATACTATTTTAAGCCAGGAGAAATTTGAGATAAACTTAGTTTTAAAAAAGAACAACCTAAAACTAAACCACATTTTGTTAATTATGCAATTAGGTTCTTCATAAAATCATTGTGTATACAAGTAGTCCTAGACTTACAACCATTCATTTAGTGACAGATCAAAGTCACAAGAGCACTGAAAAGAAATGACTTATGAGTGGTTTTCACACTATGAGGATTGCAGCATCCCCATGGTCATGTGATCATAATTCAGTCACATGGCAACTGCCATGTTTTTTGTGACGATTGCCCTGTCCCTGGGACACGTGATTGCCATTTGTAACTTTCCCAGCCAGCTTCCGACAAACAAAGTCAATGTGGAACACCAGATTCACTTAATGGCATGATTCACTTAACAACTGCAGTGATTAACTTAACAACTGTGGCAAGAAAGGTCATAAAATGGGGCAAAACTCAACAACTGTCTTGCTTAGCAACAGAAATTATGGACTGAGCTGTGGTCATAAGTCTAGAACTACCTGTATTATATTTAAATGTAGATCAGCACCAAAAAGATCAATAAATTAAGTCACTTGGAAATTAATATTTTTTTAAATGTTTGTAATTCTCAAAAACAGTAGCTGCATAGATCGGGAGAAATCTAAATATATTTAGATTTGTTCTTTCCCCTTAAGTAAGCATGCAGAGTTTCTTGCTTCTAATAAACATCTTTACAGTAATTTGGAATTTACTTCAAATTCACAGTTGAGCAAAATGAGAATTGTCAAAGATTTGAAGATAGTGGCTTAATAAGACATGGTGACCCACCCATACGATTAATTTGATTTCCGAATTAGCATATTGTATGATTATTTATAAACCCAATTATTTGTAAACCATGATTTAGGTGTGGTATGCCAAGCAATTCAACCTCTTGTTTTTTAATTCAATAAACCAATTAAGCCGCAGTCTCTCATGTTTGAACCAGTGGTGAAATCCATTTTTTTTACTATCGGTTCTGTGGGCATGGCTTGGTGGGCATGGTGTGGCTTGGTGGGCATGGCAGAGGAAGGATACTGCAAAATCTCCATTCCCACCCCATTCCAGGGGAAGGATCCTGCAAAATCCTCATTCCCTCCCCACTCCTGGGGGAAGGATATTGCAAAATCTCCATTCCCACCCCACTCTGGGGCCAGCCAGAGGTAGTATTATCCAGTTTTCCAAACTGCTCAAAATTTCTGCTACCGGTTCTCCAGAACCTGTCAGAACCTGCTGGATTTCACCCCTGGTTTGGACTCAGTATAAATGACATTACAGGACTCATTTATGTTTCACAGAATTTTTATTAAATTGTTAGGAAACATACCAGATCACACAAAAAGTTAAC
Organism: Pantherophis guttatus; assembly: GCF_059756535.1. NCBI lineage: Eukaryota > Metazoa > Chordata > Lepidosauria > Squamata > Colubridae > Pantherophis > Pantherophis guttatus. The sequence goes on from NC_142063.1 coordinate 105,057,075, forward strand.
AGATGAAAGCAAAAGAAAAAATGAAAGATACAGAAAAGAACTGTTTTCTAAAGGCAAGTCTTAGGAGAGGCAGGATATAATGGACATTTTTTTTTTTACCTACAGGGTGGCAAATGCTATTTGTAATAGAGAAGCAAAGAGATGCATTTATATTTCCAGGAATGGATCTATTCCACTAGGTCAAAAGGTATCAGCAGCCGTTGGTGGGAGCAGGTGAAGGATTGTCCTGTAATTTGAGTGGTTCTCGGGGAGCTACCATTCATCTTGTTAAACGCACCACAATAAGAACTGCACCTCAATTGCCCCATGTCTCCTTCAAGGCAAGAATTATTTAGATAAGGGAGATAAAGGTCAAATGGTACATTGGATCTCAAGATAATGTCCTGCGTTTACTCTTCAGCCCTTTTTTTTTTTTGTCAGAAAATATTTCAAGAAACATTGCAGTGTTCCAGTTTCAATATCTACATCTGAGAGGAGTATAGATCTAAAGGGAATAAAGGCTCCAGTTTGTTCACGTGACTCAGCCATCAGAAGGAAAAAAAATAAGCAAAGCAAGCCAAGATGGCGTTTACTTTGTGGTTAGGATAGGCACTTTGGGAGAAGGTATTTCCTTAAGTGCATTTTAGCCAGATAACCATAACTGAAACAAAGTCTCACCACAAAAGCCATCTTAGAAATCTTCATTCAAAAAGAATACTAAGGGCAGTATTTAAATAGAGTGGCACCAAAACAGTCTTCAGTCTTTAAAATTCTGTGGTATTAAGAATGGTATTAAGAAATTATGTTCCCACCTGCAAAACATCATCTTATGGTCAAGAATAGACATTCTGGTATCTCTTGCCATTTGATAAGCTTGAATAATACAAGAATCCTTAGCATCAGCTATACTGCTTAACCCTCAGTGTTATTTCTATATTTACTTTTGTTTTCATTCTTGGATCTCAGAAATCTATTCTAGCTATCTTGAGGCTGAAGATTCCTCCCTCCTTACCAAGGGTGTAAAGAGAAAGATAAGAAGGAGGAAAAGTTTCACCTTTTTCTCCTAGTCAAAGGCTAGGAATTCAGTTCAAAAAAAAATTATTTTTTTTTTTTAGAAAAGCTCAATACAGCACGCAAGTTAAATTTCTCAGAATAAAAATCTGATCTAGAAAGAGTTTCCAATTCATTATTGCTTCTTGAGTTGATGCCAAGTCCAAGTTCAAATGAAGTCAGCTTGGAGAAATGCTTCCATCTGTGAAGAAATCAATAGCTGGTTTTAAAGCAGATTGCTAGGAGGGAAGAAATCCTTTCACTATAGTTCCCGTATAGCCAGGGAAACATCAGCGTTGCATGAAGTATTGCCTCGGGTTTCCAATCTGGGTTGCAAAGAGGGGGGAGGAAATACATACGTCAAAATGGCAACACATACTTGTAATTAAAATCAATTTCCCAAGGCAATGCCCAGTAGCATGAGAAAAATTTATTAATGCAAATGCTAATTGTGAACTATCCTGTATACTACATACAGACTAGTGGTGAAATCCAATTTTTTTTTACTACTGGTTCTGCGGGCGTGGCTTGGTGGGCATGGCAGGGGAAGGATACTGCAAAATCTCCATTCCCACCCCACTCCAGGGGAAGGATATGCAAAATCCCCATTCCCACCCCACTCTGGGGCCAGGCTGAGATGGTATTTGCCGGTTCTCCGAACTACTCAAAATTTCCACTACCGGTTCTCCAAAACCTGTCAGAACCTGCTGGATTTCACTCCTGGAGCAGACTATCAGATCATAGGATTAGACACTACAATTGTTAGCCTATGAAGCCTTGTAACCAAGCAAACTAAGAACTTCTTTTCTCAGCTAAAAATATAATAGCATGATCAATCATGCTATTATATTTTTAGCATATCATACGTATGATCCCGGACCTCCGGACTTTTCGTCGGGCCCTTAAAACTCACTTATTTCATCTAGCCGGGCTGGCTTGATCCCATCTTTCGGTTTTAATTCGTAATTGATTTTATTGGGGTGTTTTTAAATTGTGGGCCGAAATTATTTAATATCTTTTTAAACTGTTTTAAATTTTGTATGCTATGTTTTACCTTGGCTGTTAACCGCCCTGAGTCCTGCTGGAGAAGGGCGGTATAAAAAATCAAATCAAATCAAAATAAAAATAAATAAATTGGTATGAATGCATTTCCCCAGAGATTGTGCTATCTTTGATGACACTTTTTCTTTATTGTCAGTATTGCATTTAATGATTGACAAATGGGATGGGGACCCTCTACCAGCACAAATAAAATAGTTTTGTTTGGCTATGACTTTTTTTCCTAAATATTCCACAGATGCTTTCCCACATTCGGTGTCAAAGCTACCAATTCATTTCCATCCAAAAGTACTGGGTCATTATCTTGAAGGCCCTCTATAGCAGGGGTCTCCAACCTTGGCAACTTTGCGACTTGCAGTCTTCAACTCCCAGAATTCTTGAAGTCCACAAGTCATAAAGTTGCTAAGGTTGGAGACCCCTGCTCCATAGTTTAGATCCAAACCTCCTTAAGAGTGGACTCCCTCTGACATTGAGCGGGCCTAATCTCATTATCAGCTTTAAAGGTGGCCCTCAAAACACATCTTTTCGTAGAGCCTTTTAACTGCTGATTCTGTCAATTCTCACCATGAATTTTATTCGATCTACCTATTTAATTCCTATGTTAGCAATTGTTCATACTCGCATTTAAATTGCTTTCTGTTGTAAACTGTTAAAAGCCTTTAGTTATAGGCATACCAAGCTGAGTAAATGCATGCATTAATTACTATCTGGGTAGCATTTAGGAGTTGACATGCACTCCTACCAAGTACAAGTGTTAGGGAGAAAATGTTTTGAAAATTGTCATAGATCAAGGTGTATCCATATACTTGACGGCTGTGGCCGGGAGGGCGTTTTATCAGGTTCGCCTGATTCGCCAGTTGCGTCCCTTTCTGGATCAGGACTCATTAAATACGGTCACTCATGCCCTCGTCACTTCCCGCCTGGACTACTGCAATGCTCTCTACATGGGGCTCCCCTTGAGGAGCACCCGGAGGCTCCAGCTGGTCCAGAATGCGGCCACGCGGGTGGTTATGGGAGCGATGGGCTGTTCACCGCCCTGAGTCCTTCGGGAGTAGGGCGGTATACAAATTCAATTATTATTAATAATAACAATAACAATAACAACAACAACAACAACAACAACAACAACAACAACAATAATAATAATAATAATAATAATAATAATAATAATAATAATAATAATAATAATAATATCACTGGCCTATCTAATCCAGTTTTATCTGTACCATTGGCTACTGCCAAGCCCATCAGCCTCAGTACAACCAACATTCATACTGCAGAATAATACAGATTCCTGGTCTGCACTGACAAGTAGCATTTTGCCAGTATCAAATACTGCTTTAGCCGGATGAAAGGATAAGGGTTCAAGCAACCAGAGTTAATATTTTCTAGTAAGGAAAAAAAAAGTTGAGGGAATGGAAGAAGAGAGTAACTACTGAGATTGGTGTTCTAGATGAGGTAATTTCTAGGTAATTTCATGAAAGCTGAGTTTACTAAGTTAAGGAGAAAAGTATATGAAGGATTCCATAGAACGATATCCTGAAGTGAAAATCAATTCACTGTTGGAAGGCTGGAAGGAAAAGATCATTAAGGTCCAAACAGAAAGATGGGAGATGGTTGAAGAGGCCAGTGTGGTTGCAGAGAATGTTCTCATAAACTAAAAAACAAAAAGGACATGTTTAAAAAGTGGTAAGGGATATTTAAGGGAAGCAAAATATCAGCAAATAACCCAAATCTGTAAGCAAATCTAGCATTCGGAATAAACCTAGGCTTGCAATGAAGCCAAAAAAAGCAGAAAGGGATTCTTTGGTATGTGCAGAATAAGAGGAAAGCCAAGGAAAAATTTGATCTGCTACTTGATGACAAGATATTGAAGGACAACAGGGAGAAGGCTGAACTGCTGAATTGCTGAATCTCAAGCAGTAGGCTTACATGCATTTTGAAAGGTAAAAAGTGATTACTAGAAGCCAGCGTGGGTTTCTTAAAATGTGAGAAAAATTGTAATGATGACAGAGTAACTATATTAGTAGACCAAAGGGAAGCTATGAATATAATATACCTCAACTACAGTGAGGCATTTGATAGTTTTTCTTGATAAAGTGGGAAGGATGATCCCACTACAACCCTACTACTTCACCAGATTGCTAATATTTCAGGAAATGGGCTCCAAGTTAAAAAAAATATATATCTTGATAGATTTCAACATTGGACCCTATCCAGAAAAATGTTGTTCACTAGGGAGAAAGGCAAGATTCTGCATTTAAGGGGGAAAAAACAGATTTACCCATTTAGGATAATATGGTAGTACCTAATTTAGCAGTAATTCTTGTGATGAGGATCTGGGCTCCTCCTAGTAGACCACAAATTAAGTGTGAGCCAGTAGTGTGTTGTAGTTTACAAAGAAACCAATGCAGTGTTGGACTGCACCAACATAAACATTATGTTAAGATCATGGGAAGGGATAGCTTAGGCGGTACTGGTCAGAAATCCTGCATCAAATCTTCATTGACAACAAGAAGGATGCTGAGGAAAGAATGCAGAGAAGAATGGCGAAGAAGGTGGGGGGCCGAGGATAAATTCTATGAGGCATTATTAAAGTAACTGGGCATGTCTAACCTAAAGAAGAAAAGGGGAATTGGAGGCATTATAGTAGTTTTAACAGTACTTGAAAAGCTGTCACAGGGAAGAGGATATTGATTTATTGTCCATAGTGCTGAAGATAAAACGACAGCCAACAAACAGAGATCTAAACAGGAAATAAGGACTCGTATGTTGACTGTGAAAGCTATTAAACAGTGGAATAGCCAGCCCTCTGGAATTGTGGATATTCTATCACTAGAAGCTTTTAAACACATGTTGGACTGGCATTTGACTGGGATGGCCTGAGCATTCCTGCCCTGGTTAAGGGTTAAACTCAACACCTCCAAGATCCTTCAACCCTATGATTCTATTGTTAATCCTCACCCTAAAATAGCTGGAATGTTTGAATCATTGTTATTTTCCTGTTAATAAATCCTGCTAGTGAGATTTCTGAATTCCTTGATGGGAAGACACTGTTTTTTTGTTCAGGAAGTTAAGAGAGGGTAGAACCTCTGGAAGTAGAACTTCTGCTTACAAAACTGGGCTATGGCTCTTATATTTGCACACACATACCCAATCAAACATACACCATTGTGTGGGAAGGAGATACATTGTTCATGCATGTTGCCTAGTTAAAGATGGCGAAGCAAAGAGGTCAAGGTGCTCTATCAAAATATAGTTGTTCTATCCTTCAATAGCCAAGGAAGCTTAAAGCCAAAGCTATTGAAACCAAATCTCAGTTCGCAGTCTAACATCCATGTAATGAGGGGGTCCTTGGCACTCTCTGGGCTTGCTAGTTTTCTTGCAAATGTTTCATTACTCTAACTGGGTAGCATCATCGGTTCTGATGATGTTACCTAGTTAAGGTAATGAAACATTTGCAAGGAAACAAGCAAGCTCAGAGAGCACCAAGGACCCCCTCATTTCAACCCTGACTACAAATATTCTTCTTTATTGGTATCCATGTAATGCTTTAAGCCCAAGAATTTCACATGGTTTCTCTCTAATGTATTCCTAGCAGAATATGTATGTTTGATAGAAAAGAGGAATCTGTTGGTTCTCATTGTCTGATTTTTGGACAATGGAAACTTGCTGGTAGTCTATAGCAACCTGCAGTAGCTAGGGCATTCACTGTGTGGCTAAACATTTGTGCTGGGAGCTTCTTCTGTTCTTCTCATCACTTGGTGCTGAACAAGCAGCACCGAGGCAGAGCAGCACTCAGAAGAGCTATTTTCCAGGGGTGGGTTCTAATTTTTTTTACTACCGGTTCTGTGGGCGTGGCTTATTTTGTGGGTGTGGCTTGATGGTCATGTGACAATTATTTAGGATTTAGCAGAGGTACTGGCCTACCAGGCTTTTAACTGCTTGCAGAGCTGTACCGATCTACCCATTTATTTTTGCAGGCAATGGTCTACTCATGTATTTTTGCAGGCACTGGTCTACCCATTTATTTTTGCAGGCTCTGGTCTACTCATTTGTTTTCTTTTAACACTGATCAGCTGTAGGACGGCCCTTTGAAGTCCAGAGGCAAGAGTTTAAACAGGTTTTTTCCCTCTAGCCATCAGCTGGGACTCAGGAGGCAGCAATAGATTGGGGGTGGGGCCAAATAAAAGGTAAGAATAATGTGGGGGGGGGCAGAACCGGTTCGGTGATGTCATATTGTCACCGCTACCGGCTCGGCGGAACCGGGTGGAACTGGGAGGAACCCACCACTGCTATTTTCTATCCTTACAGTTGCCAGTAGCATCTGATCTCTGCCTGAAGCAAACTCTCTCTGTCACAGGACCAGACATTCACTTCCACTTCGGACAGTTTTACAGCTCCTTTGAGCTTATATTTTTCTATGGCTCTAGAGCAATGCGTTTCAACCTCAACAACTTTAAGGTGTCTAGGCTTTAATTCCCAGAATTCTCCAACAGCACATGGAAGTCATACATCTTAAAGTTACTAAGGCTGAGAAACAGTACTCTAGAACATGCTGGTCAGACTGGCTGTTGTTGTTTTTAAAGGAGATCAGCGGATTAATCTTTTATTTTGCAAATCAAAAATCCTCTATTGAAAGGTTACTTTCAGTAGTGGTCAGCTTGCTATTTCATTGGTTGTTCTTATAGGAGAGGCAACGATTAATTAACACCTTTATCTTATCTCTTGTTAATTTAACACAGTTCCATTCTTCCCGAGTTGTGACAATAATCAATGAAGTTAAAACTGCTTTCTCACCACCCATTGCAGGAAGAACCATCATGTTAAAAAAAAAAAAGACGCTCTCATCTGTTGCACATATTGTACTTGTAACAGATGTATTTCATTCTTCTAGTCTAATCTAATCTAATGACAGCAGCAGCAAAAATTAGTGGGGGAATCCAATTTTACCTTAGCTGTTCAGCTCCAATGACACTAGGATCCGATTTCTTCATAACTCACTCTTCTCTCAAAGCTGAACAGCTGGGTCTGCATTTGGCTCACAGATTGCAAATAACTTTTCCATCGCACAAGCTATTCCCTCTCTGACTCCCTGCTTTCTTGAAGCTAGAGATATACAGTTGACATCAAGTAGAATAGTAGGGCTCCTTAAAATTTGGCATTGGGTTAAAGTAAATGCTTCTTAATCTCTGGCCTTTCCATGCGTTTCTGGCTTTATTGTAGTTACTTTTCAGCTTGAGAATCGCTAAATTATATACATACACACACACATATATATAAATATGTTTGTGTGTATATGTGTGTGCATATATATATATATGTATGTAAGTGTGTGTGTATAAAGGCTTAACTACACAGCTGAGATGAGTTATGAAAATGACTCTATTGAATGGGATTCCGTAAAATGTATTTTATTATTCAGGTATATGTAAAGAATTCAGAGCAGACCTGGAGAATGGGGGAGAAATGGGGAACATACCTATCTTCCAAACATGTCACATACACTCACAGAAAAGTTAACAAACTTCCTCCAAATCTGGCTCAAAACATAAAAACTGGCATTAACAGGAATCCAAAACCAAAAACATTTAGCCCAACAGATTTACAGCTGACAATTTAGAAGTGAAACATACACATTCTTGGAATGACCGCAGTAAACATTTTAAAGATTGAAATCTGCCAAAATGCACGAAACTGAAAAGAGATAGGCAGTGGAGTTTTAGAAGCTGCACCAATCTTTAATCTCTTATAGGTATACAGCAGGGCCACGGAATCAAAACTGGAAAATAATTTGAAGGCTTAATATTTTTATTTGGCATGCACTTACATCTAAGTGTAAGTGTACATCTAAGTGGCTGCCGGCGTCCCGGTATAGCCAGCTGGCGCCATCGCTGGTTATTGGGGATGAATCATTGGCCCCCACGGAAAGGGCCCACAACTTGGGTGTCCTCCTGGACGCACGGCTGTCTTTAGAAGAGCATATGATGGCCGTGGCCAGGGGGGCTTTTTATCAGGTTCGCCTGATACGCCAGTTGCGCCCCTTTCTGGATCGGGACTCCCTACGCACGGTCACTCAAGCACTCGTCACCTCTCGTCTGGACTATTGTAACGCTCTCTACATGGGGCTCCCCTTGGGGTACACCCGGAGGCTCCAACTGGTGCAGAATGCGGCCGCGCGGGGGATTATGGGAGCGACGGGGCGCTCCCATGTGACTCCTCTCCTGCACGAGCTGCATTGGCTTCCGGTGGACTTCCAGGTGCGCTTCAAGGTATTGGTGATCACCTTTAAAGCGCTCCATGGCTTAGGGCCGGGATACTTACGGGACCGCCTTCTGCCACCAATTGCCTCCCACCGGCCAGTTCGCTCCCACAGAGAGGGCCTCCACAGGGTGCCGTCAGCCAGACAATGTCGGCTGGCGACCCCCAGGGGGAGAGCCTTCTCTGTGGTGGCACCTACCCTCTGGAACAATCTACCCCCAGAGATACGAGTGATCTCCGACCTCCGGACTTTTCGTCGGGCCCTAAAAACCTATTTTTTTCAGTTAGCTGGGCTGTCCTGACTTTACGGTTGGTTTGAAAATTTGATATGGATTTTAATTGAAAAGTTTTAAATTACGGGCCAAATTTATTTAATTATTTTAAATCTATTTTTAACTTTTGTGTATAAATGTTTTTATCTTGGCTGTTCACCGCCCTGAGTCCGAAAGGAGAAGGGCGGTATAGAAATCTGAAAATAAATAAATAAATAAGTGGGAGGTAAGGGGAGCTGAAAGAAAATGATTGGCCCAAAGTGACAAGTTCTTTCCTCCATAGCTAATTCAGGAATGATTTCAAAGTTGCCAAATGTCTACCAAAGTTGCCAAATTCATTTAATTTTATTTAAGAATGTATATGATTGCTCAGCTGCAGCATTTCAACTCTTATGATAAACAAGACAAATAATTAAAATCCAAGGAGTTCATAGTGACCAGTAAATCACATTCATAACCCATCCAGAAAGACGTTCCAATTATCCTGGCCTCAAGGCATGCTGAAAAAGTGAAGTTTTTACTGCTTTCCCGAAGGCCTGCCAGGAGATGACTAGAATATGAGTGACTGCAAGCAGGACCTTCCAGATTAGGAATGAGTAGAATTGGCACACTAGATAAAGTTGTCCAAAGGCCCTTCTGGCCAAAGTTGCCATTTGTCCTTCAAATGAGAGTTGAGAGTCCCTAATTGTCAGGCTGTGCCATGCTCACATATAGCATACATTCCATGTAGATGAATGACCTCCCTCAGTGATTTTATTTAGATGCCAAAAAGAAGCAGGGAGCGTAGAGCCCTGAGGCATGCTAGAAAGAAGCACTCAACACCAACTAGAATGCCCCCCTCCCCTCCCACCCGGAGAAAGAAAAATCAACATAACACTATGCCTTCCTGTCCCAACCCTCCGGGCCAATCCAGAAAGGAACTGTGATCAGTGGCATTGAAGGCCATTGAGAATCAACGCGAACCAGGATGGGTGTACTTCCACAATCTCACACCCACCGGAGCTTATCCATAAGTGCATAAAGACTCCTGGTCAGTGGTGAAATCCAATTTTTTTTTACTACTGGTTCTGTGGGCGTGGCTTAGTGGGCATGGTGTGGCTTGGTGGGCATGGCAGGGGAAGGATACTGCAAAATCTCCATTCCCGCCCCACTCCAGGGGAAGGAGTGGAAAAATCTCTATTCCCTCCCCACTCCTGGGGGAAGGCTATTGCAAAATCTCCATTCCTACCCCACTCTGGGGTCAGCCAGAGGTGGCATTTCCCAGTTCTCTGAACTACTCAAAATTTCCGCTACCAGTTCTCCAGAACCTGTCAGAACCTGCTGGATTTCACCCATGCTCCTGGTACTGTATCCTGGCCTGAATCTAGAAAGGAAAATTTGTAGGCAAGGTGAAAATTGTCCAAATTGATTGGTTCCAAAAATGTTTCTTAAGGAGAAAGCACACAGCACCTCTGTCAAAGCTTGTGGTACCACCACCACCCTCTTAAAAAATCACTGCATGAATTCACTCACCTGGCCCCTCCTTTGAGGATTTAACGCGGAAGAGAAAAAAATCTAAAATATGGATAGTTAAAGCAACTATGCCAAGTACGCATTTCCTCAAGATCAACAGTCTCAAATTCCTCCCGTGTATATCAATATGAAACCATGGCCTAGTCAGCTTCATAGGACCTGCAAAGCTGAAATCCCAACTTTAAGCAAAACCGAGTGACTTTACCTACCGAGTGGTTTAAAACAAAAAAGCAAAATAAAATTTATTGAAAATGAAATCTTCTCAATATTAATGCAGAGGTGTGATCAATATGTGGGCAACATTGCACTTTTTCAATTCTGTCAACATTCCTTTCAGGGAGCTAAATAGAATTCACAGCAATTCTAAAGGCTGTTTTTAGATTCAAGCGAATACAACTGGAGCTCTGAATATACCAATATTTAGGCAGTTAAAATGGGCCTGTATGTACAATTGTGTTCCTACATTCAGTCAAATACTTCACTAGGACTTCAGAAATAGTCTTTATCTCAGAAGACCTTTAATAGTAGTAGTCACCGGAAACATTTTTATCAGCTTAGGTTGTTGTGTCAATTGCGATAGTATCTGGAAATGGCAGGTCGTTTGTTTATATTCATATTGCTTTAATATAGTCTATGTGCTTTGTCTTTAAAGACAGATTGTTTTCAGATTACCTTGTAGATACAAAATGTGGCTGCTTAAAGTATGGACAAATGTCAAGTAGTCAGTCTCTGCTGTGTTATATTCTGCATTTTCAAGTCCAATTTTAAAAAACTGATATTGGCCTTTAAACTCTTTAAATCTTTACACATTCCGAGCTCAGCTTAATTTAAAACTCACCTTTATCTATTCCAAGTTACTCCTATCCTTCATTTAAGGTTAACATACCATAATGCCAATTCTGTGCCTATCTGTCAAAGTCATTTGTATTATATACTTATTTCTCAAAGCAATTGAGAAAAAGATATTCTCGGAAGTATTCTGCATTCCATTAGGACAGGGGTCCTCAAACTTGACAGCTTTAAGACTTCTGGACTTCAACTGCATGGCTGGCTGGAGAATTCTGGGAGTTGAAGTCCAGAAGTCTTAAAGCTGTCAAGTTTGAAGACCTCTGCATTAGCAGAAGTCTAACAAAGCTCAATTGGCTTCAACTTCAACTACACTATACAAGTGAATCTTATCATCTTGGCTTTAACTGAATTAAGGGAGGGGGGTGTTCTAGGATAACTTGCCAGGCGACGACTCACTGTGTAACACAAGAGTTACATTAATATTAAAGAAATAAGTGAAATAATTAAAGAAAGTATGCCAGGGGAGGGATAAAATGAAATGTGAATGAGAAAAATTAAAATAATTTTTAAATTATTTTAAATAAATTGAATTGTTGAATTCTCCCACAGTGACTTATCCCATGGCGAGTTGGCCGTGGTGAGTTGTCTCATTCCATTCATAGGGTTTTACTATCTATCTATCATCTATCTATATCATCTATCTATATCTATCATCTATCATCTATCATCTATCTATCTATCATCTATCTATATCATCTATCTATATCTATCATCTATCTATCATCTATCATATCATCTATATCATCTATCTATATCTATCATCTATTTATCATCTATCTATATCATCTATCTATATCTATCATCTATCATCTATCTATCATCTATCTATATCTATCATCTATCTATCATTATATCATTATATCATCTATCTATCTATCATCTATCTATCATCTATCTATCATCTATATCATCTATCTATATCTATCATCTATCTATCTATCATCTATCTATCAACTATCTATCTATCTATTTATCCTGTTCTTTAATTGTTATGTGTTACTGTGTATAACACCAGGTTTTAATGATTTGTTGTATATGTTGTATACTTAGTTGAGGTTTTCATCTAAGAAGCATCTTTAAATATAATTCTATTTATATGTAGTCCCATCTCCTGGCCATGATTTTGTACACAACGCTTATTAAGCACAATACAGAATTCACTAATTCGCCTGCCTGCCTGCCACTTATTTAGGGTTATATCCTTTCCTTTTCCCTATTCTCTTCATTTCCAAAGAAGGTGGCTCAGTTCATATATCCCACAAAGTTAAAATGGAATAAAATTACATTATAACTTAAGCATAATGTGTGGATGCAACCAATACTCAAGAAGCTAGTTACAAGAAGCACAGGGGATTTTGTTTCCTAAATTCATTATTTAATGTGTGATTGGGAAAAGGGATCATTCTTTTCTTACAAGCTGATTCAAGGCTGTTTTCTTTCACTAAGAGGACCCACACACTGATCCAAATAAGAGGGAAATATGCAAATTACTCTTTGAAAGCGATAGAAGCAGTCTGCAGCCTACATCCCACAGATTACATCTAAATGGTGGCTGTATTTGGCAGCTGCTGTGTATGGTAAGCTATCCATGAGCAGCTGCAATTTTTAGCAATCTTTTTGGCATCTGTAGTCACATCTTCAAATTTACTGGGAAGACCGGGAGCTATCCTCCCATGGATTGTTTGCTATGTGGATTGGATTCCGGAATTGTGTTTCTAATCACTTCCAAGCCAATGTATTGCATATAAAAATGAGATTTGGAAATTACAGCAACCCTGCAAAAGGTATACTCTGGGCCTCTTTACTCAGATCAAAAATTCATCTATCCAGAAGGGTAATGCGTTTGTGCTTAAAGTTAGGCTTGCAACTTAAGCAAATGCTCTTTGAGCCAGTTGGCAATGTTTGTTCTGCACATGAGAAGTGTGGATATGCACTAAACACGGGACTTTTCCATTCCTGTAGATGCTCAGCTCCTTCCCAAAGGACCAGCTATCAGTTGAGCCATGGGTTTTGGCTTGCAAACCATAGCAGCTGAAATCAGTTGTGATCAGATCACCAAGGAGAAGCACGAAGGACAGACTTCATGAACTTTTGCAAGTGAAATTCAATACTATTTCTTGCCAGGAGCTAAAATTCAATTCGTGCATGAGCTTCTTGGCTCTCATGTTTCACATTTCACAGTTTGCTGACCCTTGGTTGATATTGTAGCAGAAGTGGGGCTGTCAGCATGCAAAGAGAAAAACTTGTTTCCAAGAACGAATATCATGTCTCAAATACAATCAAATCTAAGCTTTGCATATTGTTGCTGGCTTGCCTTCTGAAACACATTGATGAGGGTGGGGGAAGGAGCATACAGATAGGACTTTAAAGATTCAGAAGTGAGGAGAACTTGCCTATTTCCTTCCTCTCTCAAGGGCTTTGCTGCCAGCCAAGTACAAGTCTAGCATTGGGGCAAATAGGTAAGAAAGTCTGAAGATCACAGAGATAATAAAACATATTGGTATAAACTCATATGATATGAGTTTATCTCAGTTAGTGATTTAACAACCCTAACACTTTGAACTAATGATTGCAGCCATGGAATCAATCACTCCTATAACATCATCTCAGTAACAGTAACAGAGTTGGAAGGGACCTTAGAGGCAGAGGTGGTTTCAGCAGGTTCTGATCAGTTCTGGAGAACCAGTAGCGGAAATTTTGAGTAGTTCGGAGAACTGGTAGTAAAAAATTCTGACTACCGCCCCCATCTATTCTCTGTCTCTCAGGTCCCAGCTGATTAGGAGGAAATGGGGATTTTGCAGTATCCTTCCCCGGAGTGTGGTGGGAATGGAGATTTTACAGTATCCTTCCCCTGCCACACCCACCAAACCACACTCACAGAACCGGTAGTAAAAAAAATTTGAAATCCACCACTGTTTAGAGGTCATCTAGTCCAACCCCCTGTTTACGCAGGAGATCTGTACTAGGGATTCGAATCACTGAACTGCCGACCTTTCTGATCAACAAGCTCAGTGTCATAGCCACTGATCCACCTAGTCAGGCATGTCTTATAAATTGTGTGACCCCGTTGCCACCAGCTTTTTTCCAATCTCCTTTATTGCTTGAGGATATGTGAACAAGAGAAGGCTGCTTGCACTGGCTCTATGCATTTCAGATTCCAAAGAAGATGGAGTACTTATACTGTTTTTGTGGAAAGCTAGAATCGTACACATAAAGACTTCCCTTTTTTTATGATGGACAGCCATTCATCCTGAGATAGATTCTTCTTTCTATCTCAGAACGTTTGAGCATGATTCGCATATTGGAAGGCAGCTCAATCAGAATAATAAAAACTTGTCATTGTTCATTTAGTATTTTCAATCTACATTTGATGGTTAAGACCACTGATCAAGGAGCTTAGGGGTGGCAGGTTCAGCCAGGCACTGAAAAGCATCAGCTCTGAGATACTATGACTAATTTTTGTGAAGTTGTATGAAATGGGGGGTTTCCAATGTGATAAAGAGACATCATAGCCCAATCCCCACATTTTTCTGATTTATATCAATTTGATGTCTCCTAAAGAGGTTTTAGCATTTTAAAGCATTTTTATCTTTAAATTATTTGAAAACGGTTAATTTCAGGCTTCATGCCAAATGCAGCAATACATTTCAACTCTGCAGACACGCAATCCTGCGTTTAAGAACCTTGCTTACAGCAGAAACAACATGGCTAAATACGTTTTCTTGCTGAAGACAAAATAGAAGGTATATATGCACACAAAAATAAGTATCTGGGTTCCAAAATTTAAATTTTCAATAAAAATTGGGCCATTCACTGCCTTGAGAATGGAAGTCATCTGCTGAATGCTGATATAATGGTGCTGCCTGGCCTGGAAACCTTTGGTTGCTATCCTGGTTCATTTCTTACAGGTATCTCGTTAATGGATTTAATCTTTCCTGAACAAAATGTTCATATCAATAACCCTATATGTTTTGGAGGCTAGAAACCTGAAATAAGTAACTTGTAAAAAAATGCATTTTTCTGTTTTGATTTAGGGGGTCAAAATGCTGATAACGGTGACGCCACCCTATGAACCTATCACTCTCCAATCGCAGGCTCCACCTCCACCTATTCTACCAAAACCTGGAACTGACAACCTTAGGCTACAGAAGCTTCTGAAAAAAGCAGCAAAGAAGAAGGCCACCTTATCAGCACAATCAACCACATCATTCCGGTCTAATCTGTCTCCTGTAAGTGAAGCTAGTCCAGACTTGGAGCACAATGAACGCACTTCCCCACTCAAGCCAACAGAAACTGAAGTCCGCCTCACTATCAAACTTCCACCTCGTTTTTCAGTCAAGCCCATCATCCATCATGTTCCTTCTCCTTTTCCTAAAGCAAGACCCTTCACGTTCACAGTTACAGAACAGAGGAGTCTTTCAGAGCATCTTAAACTAACAGTCTCACCTGCCATATCTCCGCATTACAGACCGACAACTCCCGAGTCACCAAGGCAATCCACAGAGTTCCCTTCAGGTCCCCCTACTCGCTTGTCCCCTGCCTTTGTTTCTCATGAACATCCCATTTCCTACACTCCTCAAGTGGAGACTCCAGTCATGGTCACTCATGTGGCTGAAACGCATTCCTCTTTTCATAGTGTGCAAGCACCAAGGGTTAAGTCTCCACTAATAGGGCAGCCAGAGGAATATTCAAGTCGCGTTCATTTGCAAACCAACTATGCAGCCTCACTATCAAGCCAGACATATGGCACATCTTTTGTACAGCATCCCAGGTCACTTACACCCAAGTTAGATGTTTCTGCACCCCCTGAACCACCCGCCAGGAAAATGAAAGCTGAAATACTCCATATCCCTAGGCAGTATACCGTGGTTACATCCCCAACTCATCAGCTGGACAGGCCTCTAACCCCAAGAAACAGCAAAAGCCCTGAACCACACACTGAAGTCCAGAGACAGTCAGGCTCCAACACATCACAGTATATGGGGCCAGAAACAATCCTTCCTGCACCGTCCACTGTCAGTATGAAGGAGCTCTTGCCAGAAAAGATAAACCAGCAGGCTGTATCACCACCATCACTATCTGTCTCCCAAAGTCCTGCCAGCTCATCCCCCAAATCAAAGCCAACAGTGCCCCCCAAAAGCAAACTTAGTGGCTGGTCTCGTCTGAAAAAACACTTGGTAGTGGAACCTGATGTTCCTCAGTTCCCTGTCTCAGAATCTGAACCAGAGGAAGGGAGAGAAAAGGCAATAACTGAAATCTCGGAAGCGGATCCAAGTCAGGAGAAAAAAGGAACCAAGTCAAAAGCCATCAAGATGTGGGATGCCATCTTGTACCAGATGACCATCAGCAAGGAAAAAAGGCCACAAGCTGAGGAAGAAAAGGAAATAAGAAAAGAGGGGATGTTTTCATTCCGGCGACGTTTACCCCTGCTTCTCCACAGGCCACGCTTTGATGCCCGGAAACTTAAAGAGCTGGCTTCCAAACCCATGACAAAGATCACTACTCTGTTTGATGTGCGTCGTATCCAACGCCAACCCCCTGAAGAAACGCAGACGGGTTTTAATAGGATGGCATCTGGGTGGCAGATGAAGGAAAGAGAAGAATAGATGATTCCTTGAGAAGATGATCAGTGGGCTGAGAGAATATGAAATAAATCCAGATTTTACTAAAACAGCACTTGAGAGGAGGGGGGGGAAATAAAATAAAATCCTTCATGCAGGGTTACTGTCTATAATACCAAAAAATGAATACGCCTGTTTTACTCAGTTTTAACATGGGGCTTGAGAGAGAGAGAGTCTTGTGGTTTTTTTTTTTCAGAATAACAGCCTATATAGAAGAAAGAAGTTAAAGCAAATAAATATAGGATGGGAAAGAAATGTATTGGCTTGCTCCACCAAGCCTACGTTTTATTCTAAAATAATGCCAAAGTTCTTGGCTTTTCTTCCATATTCAGTCAAAAGCATTTTGAATAAAGCCAAACAATCATCCCATATCATGGTACACACATGTTCAGACATGTTCTCTCTCCCCATCCCCCTTTGAGGTCAAATGCTGTCCAGAGGTTTAGGCCTTTTGGTTAGAGGACAAGATGACTGGGATTATAGTAGGAGCAATGGTTGTTTTCACAAGCTACTTTCATGTTTCTGGCAGGAAAAATGAATGTTTCTCATACACCGCCTAAATCTAAATTGTAATACTAACAAGGCACACAAAATTGCAGTTTGAAATCAACAGTTATACAAGAACAAGGTTCAAGATGGCTTCAGATCCTAAAAATACGACATTGAAAAGATTAAACTATTTGGCTTAGGTCATATGAGCATAGAAAGTTGTCTTGCAGGCCTCTGTAGAGACAAAATTTCAGTTTCTCCATCAAAAGAACCCTGCTCTTTAGTATCTCATAGATGCACCTTCCTAGAGCAGAGCCTATGCCAGATGAATAGGCCCTTTAACAAAGATGTTTTCCTTAAGGTGCTCTGGTAGCCAGACCATTTGCAGCATCACAAAATAAACACTGAATTAAGAAAAAGGGCAAGCAGTATTGATTGCACAAGAGACAGGATAATATTTTTTTCATGGGCCCACCTCAACAGAAACCCAAGTTGTGGAATCTGGACAATTCTGTGCTTCTCTTAACTGCAATGAAATCAATTTAAACCATTTGCAAAACCATGTCAAGGCTATTTTCCCCTAGGAAGCAGCTTGCAGACCACTTTTACATATCAAAAACAGTGAAAATCCTGTGCAAATATCAATTTACCCCACTGAACCTAGCTTTTAAATGATGTCAAGCAATTGCCAATACTTGAGCAATCAGCTCCAGAAAATTGACAAAAAATTTTTTTCCTAACTCATGGAGGGAAGCTGAAAAGGACTGTTATCATTATCACCACCATCACTAGCCATGGATTCATAAAAGAGTAATGCTTTTATGCTAAGCCATCTAGAATGTTTTCCACTGAGATACTGTAAGAACGCAGAAGAGTCAAACATTCATATCATTGTTTCATGGAAAGATATTACAAACATGCTATTGCTAAATTGGCATTTTAATATCCCCAATGCTAACTAACTGTAAAACAGGAAGTAGCCAATGGCTACTGATGTAGGAGAGCAATAGCCATGGACTTAGTATTTTATATCCCCACTTGGCAGTTTGGGGATTAATGGCATAGATCTTCGGCCATTTCACTATCTTTTTCCCATTGGTAGTTGCAAAACATGACTATCTGCTATCAGCAGCAAAATTGGGAAGATTTAGGGAAAACCCTACCTGCCAAAATCCAGATAAGGTCTTGACTATCAAACTAGACTCAAGGTGAATTTAGGAATCCTTGACACGATCCCCTCATAGAGCCAAGTTGTGTATGCATATGCTTCACAGTGATTTCTAACACCAGCATAAAGATGTTCCAGCTATTGTTTTCTCCATGTATCATCAGCTAATCTCACATTTCTGTTTCTCTACACAATCACAAATTGAGAATGGATGGCTTGAAGTGAGAAATGGGAGCTGGTTAAAATAGCATCTGCCTGAGAGACTGTACAATTATCTCTTTATGTCTGCTTGTTTAACCACCCCAATGAATGCTCAACCATCCCATTCCACAGTGTTGTGGATAAGTAGAGTGAATAAGGAGGAATGCCACTCAATCCTTCCAAGCTGTGAAAAAGGTACACATCCTTCATGTTCAGTTTGGCTAGAACAGCGGTCACCAACCAGTGTGGTCTGCGGACCACTGGTGGTCTGCGAGAAAATTTTGGTGGTCCGCAGAAAAATTATTTGCATTTTTTATATTGCACAACTATGTAAAATTATGAATTTAGTGGTCCCTGAGGTCCAAAAGGTTGGTGACCCCTGAGCTAGAAAGAGTATTAATATGAGTTGAGTTTCATTGTATATAGTTGTATGCCCAGTTTTTACTCCAGCATTGATGCTTTGAAAAGTGTGATGTGGATAGCAGATTTTAGGCTATTATAGTTGTTTGGCAAGTCCCCTGTTTTATATCATAGAACAGAGGACTACTATCACCTCATGATCTGGGTTGTTGTTTTTTTTCAGAAGAATTGCCAGAAGAATGACAGCAAATATACTATTCCAAAAATGCCATCACAGAAAGGATAGAAGGGAATCCCTGAGTTCTGTTTGGCTATTCCAGTATTTACACTTTCATCATATGACATGCAGTAGTACAGTGTTTCTCAACCTTGGTAGCTTGAAGATGGGTGGACTTCAACTCCCAGAATCCCCCAGCCAGCAGCGCTGGCTGGGGGATTCTGGGAGTTGAAGTCCACCCATCTTCAAGCTTCCAAGGTTGAGAAACACTGCAGTAGTAGATCATAGCTTTTTATCAGATCATTGGAAAACAGATTTTTGTGTCAGCTGCCTCTTGCTTCAAGAAATCTCAAATGGGCATGTAAGATATGGAGCACAGTCTCCTTTAGTGCGAATATATGGAACACCAGAACTTCCTAGCCACTTTCCTACATATCTTTAGCAGTACCTCAGCGCTAAGAATCTAAATGTTGAATTTTGCAGCAGGCAGGAAAACTGGTTTCCTACCAACCACTTGCCAAACTGAGTCAACTGATATGTTTGCGTTCACTTTTAATTGGTGTGTTCTACTCATTATTTATATTAACAGTGTCTTAAAGTTTGTGTATAGGTAAGAATCTAAGGGTATCCCATGCTGTATTGCATAAAGGTCAGGCAAGTAAAGCAAAGTAATGTTAAAATCTTCTGTCCTAACTTTAAGGGCAATATAGTAGAAGACAAAGATGTCCTGGACTGATTAAACTGCCTTATTCTTTTAAATAGTTATAAAAGCCAAGTTCAGTTTCAGACATCTTCAAATATGTTTTTTTAGCTAAAATTAGTTGGGTTGAGAGAGAAGTATAAGTAAAGAAAGGATACATGAACCACACTAAGGTTTCAAATGTCTAGTAGAGTAAGTGCCATGTTTTGAGATGATAATATAAGACAAGGAAGGTATGTTGAGCAATGAGGAAATAGAAATGTTTGGTTCCTAAGAGAAATAGATATACGGTAAGAAAAGGAACAGTGATGTGATGGAAGCAAAAGATGCTCTAAGCTTTTTCTGAACTTATCATAAGTAAGTGCTAGGATGGTTGTCGTTACACCAACATTGAAAGAATTCTTTTCACAGCTATAGACCCACATGTTTTAAAGGCAGTTCATATGAAATCCTGACTCGAGAACAATTTTTATAAACATTGAATATGTAGATTGAATAAAGTGTTTCTATGAAAAAAATGGATTCTCATTGCTAGTAGAGAGTTGAGAAATGTTACTCTAAGTAAAGGCATGCCTCCCCCATACATCCCTTAAAATACACCACCTAAATCATTCCTTAAATACTCAAAATCCAATCCTTTGAGCTTAAAATGTGACTGTACCAATAAAGGACCAAGTTTGAATTGTCCATTATCTTAATAACATGACAAAAAGTCACTTTATAAAGGAGCACTTTCTGCTTCTGCATGTAGAAGTCTGATAGCAAAGCCAGTCAGCACTTGGTGAATATTACTGACTTTATATGTGCAAAAAGAACTTGCAAATGCTATTTAGTACATCAGCCTTTACCTGTGAGTTTGGCACCAACACAGCTATTTTTCCGTCACCCCATCATCTTCTATTGGCACTCTTTTGTACTGTCCATGTCCAGTTGCCACATACTTATATTTCTTGCCAGGAATCTTGACCTAAAAATGAGGATGAAAAATTGTAATTTCAGTGGTTAAAACCCAAATCCTTACTATTCTCCCCCCCGCCCCAGTTTTTTAAGTGCTTTGAAAGAAAACTCAGTTTGACCATTAGCCATCAAATATGGGCTGATTTGATGCACTGTGCTTTTGTTCATTTTTTCTTTGGCCTAGAAGTTTAAATTACAGTTCATTATTCGATACCAGGAAAACCTGAACCTCTATGTCAAAAACCAAAATCACCTCAAACCTCTGCAGAAAGATAGCTTAAAAGTTAACAAGCAAGTCTGCTGAATTGTTATTCCAGATGCTCCTACACTTTAAATCAGAGATCCCCAATTCCCGGTCCACAAATGGGTACCAGTCTGCAGCCCATAGGGAACCAAGCCCTGAAAGTGGGAGCCAAGGGTGGGAAGCCATCCTCTCCCCCCACCCGCAGCCATCATCAGTCCATGGGGCCAAAAAGGTTGGGGACGCTGCTTTAAATGATACTTATTTTTTATATTGCATTGTTTTCCTTGTGAACTGGTTGTTAGGCATTCAGAATTATTTATGTAAGATATGCAGTTGCATACATTTCCCTTCCCCCTCCCCCAAAAAATGCAATAAATAAAATGAGAACAGGATCAAGAATAAAGATAGAAAATACAAAATGGAAAAGAGAACATAAGGGGAATTTTGGTGACTCCTTCTCTCTCCCCCCTTCTGTTTCCCATCCACTCTTCACTCCTTAAATATTTGTGTTAATACTTTACAAAGCATCAGAGGTTTTTCTTTATATCTATTTAAATCATCCATTGTTTTCAATCTCTTGACTCTTTTCCTCAAAACCATATTCCAAATTCCTGGATCTGCTTTACTGTGTGATATGTTGCATATAAGGGAGAAATTCATAACTTTATTTTTTATTTTTAAATTATTAATTTGTATCCTGCCTATATTATTTTTACAAGTAACGAGCAGCAAACATGCCTGAAACTCTTTCCCTCCTCCTATTTTCCCATAACAACAACCCTTTGAGATGTTGGGCTGAAAAAGACACAACCTTCCGGGGTTGGCCATTAACATGGAATTTAAAAATATATCCAATCCATTTTCATAGAAAATTAAGAACATATTTTCACAACTACCTCAGAACTAGTTTACTTGCAAATTTTCCTTCCCTGTGTTCAACTCCTTTCCATCCCCTTTTTGATTGGAGACATTCACATCAACCAAAAAGATGATGACAATGAAGAACATAGAATTCTGATTTGCGCGGAGGAACTGGGCAGGAATATGTGACCCAGGATTAATCAATGTTTACATTTGTTTTTAACTCCATAGGTAGAGGCAATGTGCCTCTATACGTCATTTGTTGGGAAGCGCAAGGAAGATGCTATCACACTCCTGACCTGGTTGTGGGTTTCCTCGGGCAGCTACTATGCTTCTAGCAAAATAAAACACTGAATTAAATACATATTTCACTTGATTTGGTGGAACAATTTTCCTTTAATACCATGAACAGAAGAGCTTGCATTCAATGAGCTGAGGAAGAGCCAACTGCATACAGCCACAATAATGGGAAAAAAATCTTCCTTTTAATAGTCACAGGATGGCTATAGAAGTCCTTGAAGGGTGCTTTAATTTGACAGTGCTTTACGCGAAGCATCTTTTCAAAGCTACATTAGGAAAAGTAAAATGAAGCTGCTGTGTTGTTTCATTTTGCATCACTTCTTGGTCCTCTTCCAGCAATGTCCCACCAGGCCTAACATGCTTGGCCACTTATACAGAAAAATTAAGCTTCATCATTGCATTTCTCCCAAAGGAAGAAGCTATCCTCACCTTAGAATTTGTATCTGTTTGGGGGTTCTCCTTTTGCTCCCAAAGGCTTCTTATGTTCACAATATCTCCAGCCACAATGTCCTAGGAAGAAAACAGACGTGAGAAGCGCCCTCTGTGAAAAAAGTCTTTATGTTTTGCAACTCAGGTCAAATCTAGAGTCCATATTGGTACCATTTGGTTGGTGACATTTATACCCTGACATCATTTTCATCACAAGATCAATATCTGTAGAAGAAATTGTTTATTTCCAATAGTAGGGATTTGACCACATTTTCTTTTTAAAAAAGTAGTAGTAGTAGTAGTTACCTTGCAGGGTGTTGATTTTGTAGATGACTGAGCCACTTCCCCAGTCTCCCAGAGGCTTTTTGTGCTGGCCACTGCAGCGCTATTGGTAGGAAGGTCAATGGAAGGTTGGCGCGCTGGCTTCGGAGTTTTGCTGGAGATCTGCAAAATAATATAAGGGTGAACTGGCTTTCTAGTTTAAAACCATCTCTCTCTTATAGTCAAACATCTGTATGCACCATTGAGTTGATGCACCCATTGGGCAGAATCAGCATTGTGGTAGCTATCCAATTCATCAACTGATCAGAAAATGTCCCCTCCTGACAGCCTTTGTGCCAATATAATAGCAATAGTGCTTAGACTTATATACCATCCCATGGTGCTTTACATCCCTCTCTGGGTAGTTTACAATGTCAGCACATTAACCCCCCAACAATCTGGGTCCCCATTTTACCGATCTCGGAATGATGGAAGGCTGAGTCAACCTTGAGCTAGTCAGGATTGAACTCTGGGCAGAGTAACCTGCAATACTACATTCTAACCTCCGCACCACCATGGCTCTAATCTATCAATGGCCATGCAAAGGAAAACAGTGCAAGAAAGCTCAAAACACCTGTGGCACACACATTGCCTTCATTTCATAGTCATAAATCAATTACATCAAATAAGACAAAGGAGAATACCATCAGCCAGGTTCAGCATCCATAAGCAAGGGTTAGAGTACCAGAAGAAGGTGGATTTTAACCCCATTGGGAATTAATTGCCAAACAAAAAATTTTTAATACAACTCTACTTTTTGGCTGCCATGAAAAGGAGGACATCTGCAGAGACACATCCAAAGGTAAAATCTTGCATGGGTGACAGTAGTGCTCAGTTAACTTGCCAATGAGTGACAATCAATGGAATTAGGCTTTTGAATGGGCTTGCTGTAACACATTTCTTAGGACGATCCCAAAAGTACTTCTTTGAAAAGCTTGTCAAACTCACTGAGTTTAAACTCACCTCAATGGCTTGAGTGTATTGCTCAAGTTTATCATCAATCTTGGAAACTGGAAGTGGTGCTTGGGTCTTCTTCATACTGTTACTGGAAGGAGAGAAGATGGTAGAAACGATGCTTACCACAGACCCAACATTTCAGAGCCTAATCACCATTGTTTAGTCAGAATTATTATTGGTGATTTCCACAATTTGCATAGATCACATAGCACACTGAATGGCAATGAGGCTGACTTATTTATGGCTTAGTTTTTGTATAGGGACCCAGCCAAGATGATTTGTAAATCATGATTCATGGTTATCTGTATCTGTATCAAATGGAGTTTATTTAGTAGCCTTTAGTTAAGCAAACAGCAGCTTAGTATAAACATACACAAGAAGAACAAGTGGCAGTAACAATTCAGACTGATTTGTTAACTGAACCCTGAACCCTGATTAGGGTTCTGTAAATTCAATGAATATTTTAACTTGCTTGATAAATTCTGACTGCCTAGAAAGAATGCATAATAGAATACTGGAGAGATGGAGAAATTGCCTTAAGAGGAAATATTTTCTTCAGCTCAACACATTAAAAAGTGATCTTTCAGACACACAATGATCATGAACAAAGCATCCATCTTGAATTATTTGCAGAGCTCACAGCAAAGCTCTTTCAATAGGTGGCATCATAACTCCTGAGCTTTCTTCTAAATGTTATCCACATGCTTGTACCCTATATTTGGCATTTGAAGTGGCATTTTAAAAGTTTCTTATTTTCATTTCATTTTATTTAACGTATACTGCTGAACTGGGCCTCATGTTGTTATAACAGATTTTACCTCTGTCTTTAGTTACTTGGGAAGATTGTATCCAGAAAAACAGTGTACAAATAAAATTACTTAGAGCGACAGCTACCAGTATCCAACTTAAAGGTCACACAGCTTGGAAGAGTTATTATTTCATCAGAAGTTACCTTTTCTGCACAGATCGGTTGAAAGATTCAGTCCTGTCAGTGATCTAAAAAACAGAAACAACAGGCTTCATTTGGACAGTGGTCTTGAGGAAAGATACAAAATGCTGGTTGGTGCCAACTTCCTTTCCAAAAAGAAAAATGAGTACGGCCAAGATTTTGCTCCCTTTCTTATGCTGTCAGACATTTAGGGAATTTGAGAGGAAAACATACTGTGTTTCTCAGAAAATAAGACTGAGTCTTATTTTCTTTTAGACTTGAAAATAAGCACTTGGGCTTATTTTTGAGGGGGTCTTACTTTTTTTGAGGTGCAGCAGGCCAGACTCAGTGAGCTGGATGTGCTGTGGACGCACCATCGCTTCCACTCCAAACCTTCAAGCTCAACACAGATGGAGGGAAGGATGACAGCCAGGAAAATCCCCCTCCCCATTTTCCCCCAGTTCACCAAAAAGCCTCCTGTGAGCCTCTCAAAAAGAGGGAAAAAGCAAAGCAGCTGGCCACTGAGCTGCCGGCTTCGGGGAAGCAGCCCAACAAGCAGAAGCGCTGGCCCCAGAAAGAAAAGGGCAAAAGCGGTATTTGTGCTGCCCCAAAGGGGCCAGCGGGCTGCCCCAAGGAGCAAGCGGGGTGCAGTTGAAGCTGGACAGTTGCCTCCCACCCACCCCGACACCCATGCAACCACTTGTGCTGGCCACGCCCATCCCTCTGGGCTTATTTTTGGGGTAGGTGTAATATTAGGCCCACCTCCAAAAAATTTGGGTTGGGCTTATTATTGGGGTGGGTCGTGTTTTTGGAGAAACACAGTAGATATGCTTAAAGTACTTATTCCATCCCTTGAAACTCTTGAAACTCCCTGAAGAAGGGCCTAGCACACTATTCAAAAAGCCCTCAAACAACAAACCTTGTTGACCTTGACTGGAAGCTAGTAGAAAACTTTTTGGGTGTTCCTCTACTTTGATCACTTCTACAAGGCTTTGGGCTTGTAGTTATAAACTGATCTGTTAGTCAGCATTTCCCATGCCTTCCTACGCAACTCAACATATACCTTTAATGTTGGGCTTAAAGGAGTTTGACACTCGTCTTCCTGACTGGAAGTACTTGGGGTCCTCTGTCGTTTTTCTGGGACCTCTTCTTGCTCATGTCGCCTTCTTTTCTTGTCCTGAAGGGATGGGAATGCATAGAAGGGGAGCATTTGCTCAAATGCAATCAATCCCTCTCTTCTCAGTCAACACAACAAAGCAACAACGTGCTAAGGAGAACCCACCTCAGCATACAGTATGTCACAGGAAATCAGCATGTAGTTAAGTTTGACTTGGCCTGACAAATGTGAAACGAGTCTGTGGCTTTGTATATACATGGTTTATAGCTCATTCTTTCTTGTAGTCGCAGCCACTTTTGACTTAATTAAAAAATCCTGGGTTTTAGAAAAGCCAGTTTAGACTATTATCTGATCTTGTATGAAGCTGGAGAGTGTCTTGCAGGTTTTCTAGTCAAGTTGCTTTTTTGGAAAACAAAATCTAAAGTATCTATGGCAGCAACCTACATGCAGGGTTTGAAGATTTGGGGTGGAGGTGGGAGACAGGACCTCTGATTCTACTACACTAAGGGCTTCAATGTTTAGCTATTTCTAGTAGGGCTAAGCATCAGAAAAATGGTTTGGAATGTGCATAAGCACAAACTCTGTGCCATAAACACATTTAAAACAGCTCAGCCACATTTTTTCCAGCTAGCACAGAACCTTGTGAAGGGAAACTTTTCTAAGTAACAGCAGAGAAGTTTGTTGCCTTTGTGCAGTGTTCAAAGCACTTCTTTTATCAAATTTTATGAAGGACTTTGGCTTTATCAAAGCAAGAGTTCAACAAATACATACATATGTAGGTGGGGAAAAACTCTTGATGTTGAAGAGCAACTTCAAGAGTTATATTATTCATCATTTTTTAAATGACTTTAGAAAATATTCTAACACTAAGAAGATGAAGTCCTGTGTTGCTACATTTAATAATAAGCTATAGGAATGAGTGTTATATCAATAGCCCATAGTTTTTAATTCATTTTAATCAATATTTTAATTTAAAGCTGTTGTATTACTTTTTTGTTATATTTCTTCAGTACACTTTTAAGAAAGCCATGTTCCTACCAACACAATCTAAATCCACAACCACCATTTTTCACATGTAGATTGCAGAGCCAGATACATTTTCCATTCTATACCATTTCTCTAAATAAATAGTCTCTCCTATCAAAACTTGGTTTCTTTAAAAAAAAAACTGAGTTTTATCAAGATAAAATACTTGGATATATGTGTCACTCAGGTCATTTTGTGCTGAGCCATATTCAATTATTTGTAAGTTACAATGGCTGGGTTTGCACTACAGGTAGTCCTTGCTTAATAACCAGACTGACAATTGGGCCAAAATTATGAATCTTATCCCTGTTTTATTCTTCTTTCTGACAAGGATTAGTAATCTTCATCCCGCTCTTATAATTTTATAATTTTCACTATTTAATAGCAGTAGAATGCAAAGCTATGCATGTATTTAGAGTTCGGCTTTCTCATAGCCTTCTTTTGACCATTTACTGTATTGTCCACCTGTTCTCTTTTCATTTTAACCCCTTCATTCTCAGGCATAAGAGAATGGCCATCTTCAGCTAAAATTATGTTTCTTCATTTCTCCTATTTAAGTGGACAATTTCAATTTGGAAAAAAGTATTAAGGATACTTGAAAGATGCCTTATTAGAAATGCATCTTTCATTTTATGGCCTCTCAGATACAAAGTAGTAGGAGGAAAAAAATAATTCTTTTTTTTTTCCTGACCTCTTGTTTTTCTTCCTCTTCCTCAGGCATATTCTCTTCTATAACATTCTCTTGGAGCTTGTCCTCAGCATGCTGATTCTCTTCTCCAAGCTCCAAGGTTTCTCTAAGCTGTTGCTGCTGCTCCAGCTCTGCTTCAGGCTGATCTTCCGAAGTCGAAGTAGAAACAAACTTGAGGAAATTGGATGGTCCGGTTTCAAAGTGGATGAAGGTGGGAGACTCCTGGTCCAGATTGACTTGCTCCAGCATTACTTCTGCTTCCTTCAGATTGTTGTCTTCTACTTCTTCTTCTTCGTAGGAGCCCCTTGGTGACCTAGGACTGAGAATTGGCAAGTGGGGAAAAAAAATAAGAGAAGAAAAGACAAGTGACTTTTTAAGAAAGAAATGCAATTTTTAATATTTTTAAAGTCACAAACAAGCTTACTCTACTAATTTAAAAGATAATAATTCCTGCCAGTTTGATTTTAAAGAGAGCAATTGCTTGGTGAAGTGATAGATATCTGTGAAGACTAAATATTATAATATTCCCCTTCGAGCCAAGGCAATTATTCATGCATAGTGAAAAAGAATTTTGGAAATATTGATGTGGAGCACTGGCATCCTGAAGGTAATAGACTCTAGTTCCCAGGTATAACATAATCATCTGGACATCCAAATGAGACTATCCAAATGTCTTTCTTCATTGCACAAAAATATTTATGTTATATATTTCTTCCAATGGGGAATTTACATTTACTGGCTTTACTGTGCCCTCTAAAAAGGGCACAGTAAATTATAATGTTTAATATGATAAAAAAAGAAACATTAAAACATGACTGGAACCTATTCATTATAATTATAATTATAATTAATGTTGATTATCATGATTATTATCACTTTGCTTTTGAGCCAATTCCAGCCCAGTGCTTTGGGGGAGAGTGGCCTGAAGCATATAAGGGGGCGTGCATAAGCGCACTAGCGTGCCTACCGTCCCTGTCCTACTGTCCCCATTTATATGTAATCATTCTATGTGTTTATGGCTATGTTTTGCCTATTTATATCCTTTTATTTGTGCCAATTTTTTTCATGTGTCCATGTCTATGTCTATACTGTTACTTGTTTCCTTGAACTTGTTGACAGATTAATAATAACAACAACAACAACAACAACAACAACAACAACAACAACAACAACAACAGCAAGAAAAAATCACAAAGTACCGGGACTTGCAAATTGAAGTTGAGCGACTGTGGAAAAAGAAATTGTGTGTTGTCCCAATTGTAATTGGAGCCCTTGGGGCAATACCCAAAGGGCTATCCCGCTATTTAGAAATTCTAAATTTGCCGGACTTGAACATTTTGACTCTACAAAAAACCACTTTACTCGGAACAGCTTACATCCTCCGACGATACCTTAACAGTTCCTAGGTCCTTGGTTAGGACTCGAGCTGCTGAGCTATTAACCAGCCTCAAAGGCTGTGAATCTCACTAAAGATTAAATAATAATAATAATAATAATAATAATAATAATAATAATAATAATAATAATATATTATTAATAACAAGTAAAGCAGACTGTGGAAGAAGAAAAACGCAGCTTGAATGATTACATCCAGAAAAGTGAAGAACCAATGATTAAGGAAGTAAATAAAGGAGGCCTTTTAAAGACAACTAAAACAAAAGCAGAATATAAGAAAGAATTAATTGAGCAGCGAGCTGAAAATTGGAAAAGCAAAGCTCTGCATGGCCAATACTTGAAAAGTATTGAAGGCAAAGCTGACCAGAAACTAACTTGGAACTGGTTAAGATCAGGAGTACTGAAAAAAGAAACAGAAAGCTTTATTTTGGCAGCTCAAGAACGAGCCCTAGCCACAAATTTCATGAAGGCAAAAATTAAACATGTTACCACCAACAGCAAATACCGCCTCTGCAATGAGAAAGATGAGACAGTCAACCACCTGATTAGTGGGTGTAGCAAAATTTCACAAACTGACTACCTACAACCAGTGGTGGGATTCAATTTTTTTAACAACTGGTTCTGTGGGTGTGGCTTAGTTGGGGGTGTGGCTTGGTGGTCATGTGACCGGGTGGGCGTGGCTAGCTGGTCACGTGACCGGGTGGGCGTGGCTAGCTGGTCATGTGACCGGGTGGGCGTGGCTAGCTGGTCATGTGACCGGGTGGGCGTGGCTATCTGCATAGGGACTACTCAGAGGGCTGAAAAAAGTCATTTCTGACTGGTCCTCGCACTTTTGACCAGTCCTCGCACTTATGACCATCCTCACATTTATGCCCGTTGCGGCATTCTTAACAACCGTGTCACTCATTTCACAACTGCTTCTCTTCACCATGGGGACAAGATAGGGTATAAATGTAAAATGTGAGGACAGTTGTAAGTTCGAAGACTGGTCAAAAGTGTGAGGACCAGTCAAAAATAGCCCTCAGAGTAGTCCATATGCACAAAAGGACTACCCAGAGGGCTGAAAAAAGTGATTTCTGACAGGTCCTCGCACTTTTGACCGGTCTTCGCACTTATGACTGGTCATCATTTATGCCCATTGTAGCATTCTTAACAACCGTGTCACTCATTTCACAACTGTTTCTCTTCACCATGGTGACAAGATAGGGCAAAAATATAAAATGTGAGGACAGTCGTAAGTTCAAGGACTGGTCAAAACTGCGAGGACCAGTCAAAAGTAACTTTTTCAGCCCTCTGAGTAGTCCATATGCATAAAAGGATACAGCAATAGAGAGGGATGAAGGAAGGGAAGGGAAATTAGAGTAGGAGGGAGGGTAAGAGAGGGAGGAAGAGAGGAGGAGAAGGAGAAAGGAAGAGAAAGTAGGGAGGAGAAGAAGAAGGGGGAAGAGAAAGTAAGAAGGAAAGAAAAGAGAGGTGGTAGGTTTGAGGAGAAAGATTGCTGTACAATAAAAAAGATGAAAGGGAAGAAAGCCAACCCCAAACAAATATAAAGATATTAAGATAATGAATTGTTAAACTTTAAAGAATAAAAGAGAACAAATATGAATAGATAGCAATAATTAGAAACACACATACAAACATACAATGTATTTTCTTTGAACAGAGTATTTGGCCGGTTCACAAATTTAAACAGTGTTTAGTCATTTCAATTAAATTTACAATTTCTATATTTCCTTTTTGCCATATTTATTCCTCATCTATTTTTGTAAAAAACCAATATCATCCTCATCTCTAATCTTAATCAAATTCAATTTTTCCCTTCTATTCTATATTATACCCCTTCCCATTGTCATCTATTTTTATATTCATCCTCACATTGGTTAATTATGTAATATTATAGTTGTTTAATACAAATTCAACATTTTAATATAAATCAATTAGTTATATAACTACCTTTTTTGTATATTAATCAATATGAACATGAATATTCCAATTATTTCCATGCAATCCAATTTCTTACAAATCAATTAATTATATTTACCAATAATAATAAACCAAATAATTTCCCCCATATATTCTTCCAAACCACAACTTAACCATTTCTGCTTTCAACACAATATACAATTAATAGTATCTCAATTATTACAATTCCCTAGTTAAATAGAGCTTTTTTTCTTTTGTGTTTTAAAATCTTGAACTTTCCTTTTTTGCCCTAAATTTCCCATTGTTTGCAGTTTTGCACCTACCTTTTTTGGTGGGGAAAAATGAAAAAGTAATCTCTCTCTGCCTCATTTTGTCACATTGCAGCAAAGACCCTGCTTTACTTTCAGTTTCGCTTTTTCAGCATAGCTAGGGGAAAACAAATCTGCTCGAGCACTCTTTGCAGCAAGCAAAGAACTTGCAAAACAAGAGCTTGCAAAAGAGCCTGCGCAAAACAGCTGAGAGCAAATCAGCTGAGAGTTGGGAGGCCGATCTAATCAACTTGTGCTAATTAACCGATGCTGAAGCTGAAGGGGCTGTTTTTTCTTGCTGTTTGCTTGCAAGGAGGTAAGTGCTGCGAGGCACAGGCCAAAGGGTGGGGGCCACCCTCCTTGCCACTTAGCCCCCCCTGCCGCCCCCCTTGCTTCTAACCGCCCCCTAAGGCATTCCACCGCCCCCCAGGGGGAGGTACCACCCACTTTGGCAACCACTGGCTTAACTACTTAACTACTTAACAACCGGTTCTACCGAAGTAGAATCCCACCACTGGGTCTACCAATTTATTTTTGCAGGCATCGGTCTACTCATTTGTTTTCTTTTAACATTGATTAGCTGTAGGGCGGCCCTTTGAAGCCCCGCGGCAGCTACGAGGCCAATAAAATTATAAAAGAACACTGAACCGTTTGTTAAATTGCTTGCTCACCCACCCCTCGCCCAGTGGTGTGGAGGGGCAGGGCAAAGGGCAGAACCGGCAGAATCCCACTACTGCCTACAACGCCATGACCGTGTTTCTAACATCATTCACTGTAAAGTGTGCCAGAAGTTTGGATTTGAGTACAGCAAAAACCACTGGGAACATCAGGTTGAGAAAGTTTTAGAGAATGAGAAACTCAAGATCTTGTGGGACTTCAGGATTCAGACTGACAGGCACTTGGTCCACAACACACCTGACATAACAATAGTTGAAAAGAGAAAAGTGTGGTTCATTGACATTGCAATACCTGGTGATGCACAGATTAAAGATTAGCAGCAAGAAAAAATCACAAAGTACCGGGACTTGCAAATGAAGTTGAGCGACTGTGGAAAAAGAAATTGTGTGTTGTCCCAATTGTAATTGGAGCCCTTGGGGCAATACCCAAAGGGCTACCCTGCTATTTAGAAATCCTAAATTTACCGGACTTGAACATTTTGACTCTACAAAAAACCACCTTACTCGGAACAGCTTACATCCTCCAACGATACCTTAACAGTTCCTAGGTCCTTGGTTAGGACTCGAGCTGCTGAGCTATTAACCAGCCTCAAAGGCTGTGAATCTCACTAAAGATTAAATAATAATAATAATAATAATAATAATAATAATAATAATAATAATAATAATAATAATAATAATAATATATTGCTCAAAGGCGGAGTGGAGCCTTCAGCCAAAGGAAGAAAAACAGGCAACCTGGTTGAAAGGAGATGGAAATCAGCATGAGCAGAAATTTACTGCTGGGAATCTCAAGCTTGCTTCCAATTATCATTAGAATCATCCAGTCACATTCTAGACTTTCTGAAGAATAAATCAATACCCACTCAATGAAACCAAACTGTTACGTGGCGTTTGGATCGTACTTCACTGGAGAAAGGCCACATTCCATGTTACTGTTTAGAATGAAAGCTCCCTCTAAAAGCCCATTCTATGCAAACCACTAGGAAAGGAAAAGACACCTGACTACAAATGGGATCTGACTTAAGAACTCTTAAGAATTTAAGTCTAAAAACATAAACATAATTTAATGCCCCACCTTACCCCTTGCTAGCTTGGAGCAAAACTCCACATTTGTCTTCCAAAGTAAATCTACATTCATGCATTAATAAGAAAATTGTACTATTTTAAAACAAGCAGAATTGCCCTCTTCAATAGGTAAGAAAGTTATAATTGCTACTCCAAAATATTTCAGATTTACGACATAAACCTAGCATTTAATACAAACCTGGTTTACAATATTATTTGAGTAACTAAAATAGCCTTATTCAAAGACATTTTTACACAGTAGTTCTGTACCACTTTATAGCAATTAGCTCCGCATCAGCCAAAAATTAATAGCAAGCTTACTGGTTCCACTCCAAAGTACTGCAGTTCTGAAAGTCTATACTTGAAAGTCACACAAGCTTCATTTCTCCTCTAAGTCTGTACTAATGTATTTAAAATAATTAGAAGTTTATGAACCAGAATAGGTTCAGCTAATACACATGTGGCCTTCACAATGCATTCCAAATCCTATTTTACGATTTTCAAGGTCACAGAAGGTATAAGCTGTTTATTACAGTAGAAAATTCACTACCAGTTTTCTACTTTGTAAGAGAAGAGTTCAAGCTCATTTAAGACATCTAGAGGTAAAGTGAGCCTCGTGGAATAGTGCTATAATTTATCAAGGAAAATGTCAAACATCACATAATTTGTCCCTCAAATCATTTCCCATTTCCATTTCCTAAACCTAAGTCCTATTACTTGGAGCTTGCTAAAATAATTACTTTTGCATGTAAAAACTAAATTGAAGTTGACTTAACCTGCATCTGACCCACAATATCCTTACCAGAAACATCTGGGCATGCATGTGTAGGCAGTACAAAATGTTATACTATATTTATATAGTTCCTTTGAACTATTTTGAAGAGCAGCATATTACTACAAGAGAACATGCAAAACAAATGCACCTGCCAAATTATTCTATTGAATGCTAGTTATATCTTAGATGTGCTGTTTTGACTATCTTCCACCTAGACCAAAAGCAAAACCCACATGAATTATGGACCGGATTAATAATAATAATAAAAAAACATTTACAACCTTCAAAGCGTATTCTGAAGACAACTATTATATCAAGTCACAAATCTCTTCAGCAAAAAAGAATTTTACTGAGAAAAAAGACATGACACTATATTTATGAGACACCTGGTCTGTTTTGAGTCATTGACATTAAAATATCCCCACACCCCTTTGGTGCCTTTGAGTTAGCATTGACCCCTGGTGACTGCCTATACAGGTCCCTGCAGTTTTCTTGGCAAACTTTTCAGAAATGATTTGCCATTGCTTGCTTCCTCTGGCTGAGAGCATGTGAATAGCTCAAGTTCAACCAGCTGGCTTTGAACTCACAGTCTCCAAGTTTCTAGCTTGGTGCCTTAACCACTATATCACACTTACTCTGTGAAAAGAACTTCTATTAAGTTGATTCCAAATCATTTCTTTAAATCTATTTTCATTCAGCAATACAATTTCAAAAGCTGATTTCATTTGCCAAAGGTAGTGAAAAGCACATTCCAATTTCTAAAGTGTAGGGTACATAAACCCACATCCAAACCAAGCAAAGGACTGAAGTCTATCATCTTTATTTTTAAGAATGTTTATTAGTTTCAAAATTCATGGAAATATTTTGCTGTGTAACATAGCTTAATAAGTTTGATTTTTTTTTGGTAATGAAAAAGGACATAATCGCACTCACAAATACTGGGGCGGGGTGGAATGGGATACTGTTTGCCCAACATTATTCTCCAATTCTCCACAGGAATTTTAATTTTAGAGTCATTGCTTTATTTCATTAAAGGAATTTCTTCAAGGGGAAACCTACCTTCAAACTTAAAAACTGTATCTGTTTCTGCTCTGTCTTCCTGAGCAGAAGCAAGCAGCTTCTTTTAATTCTCTCCTCGCCCTTATCCAAACAGCTGAAACAGCTGCTTCAAATAATTGCTTCCTGAATCTTTCCTCCTCCTTTTTCTCAGCATGCTGTTGTGTGTGTGGCATTCTTAGGTTAGGGCAAATGGGCCAACCTCTCTAAAAATGATTGCTTGCACAGTTTCACTGAAGTAAAGTTGAAGATATTGAAAGGAAATCTAAAAATAAAAGCAAGTGCCTGCAACACGGAGAAAAAAGGATGTTGAGGTTTATCCAGTTCTGTCCTTGCTGAAGAAAATGAGTTAAGCAGAGATGTTTGGAGGAAGAGATGATTGAGTTTGCACTTATGTTGTGTGTAGGAGAAATTTTGCTTAATGTACTCAATTTCACAATAAATCTTCCTGGACCTGAAAGAGCTAACCATTACAGAGGGGGGGAAAGGAGGAGGGGGGACCCCAAAAGAAACTTAAGCATAATGAATTAAGTTTTCCAAAGGAAAACTCTTCCGAGTTATGTGCCAGCATTAGAGATTTAAACCTCCTTGCTTTAATATTTGAAACTACAGAACATTTTTTCAGAAACTCTAAAAATAAAACCCCGAGATTGGGAAAGTGGTGGTTGTGGTGATAAAACTGAAGGTATCTTACTAAAGGCCTTGAAATAGAATTACAATTTAGAAAACGCATGGCTAGAAATCCACTTCCATTTCAGTTGAGTCCACAAAGTAGAAAATTTAAGTTTTATCCTTCCTAAATGTATTTCCCTCAGTTAAAGTTGGTAACACCCTTTCCCCTCCTTTGCTCTGAGCTGTGGCAGGTGTTCTACATTTTTTTTCTACCAGTTGAAATACTTTACCAGTTCAAACACATGTTTATATGCAGCTATATTTTTTACAAAAAGATGGGGTGACAAAATTAAACAATGCCTGCAAAGGCATGCAAGTAAATTCACAAACATACATACTACAAATTAATTCCACAGATAATCATTTGAGAAGCACCAATAGTTGAAGTGATTAACCACAGGTTGTGGAATAAACTACAACTGACTACATTCACACAACATACTAAGACAAAGTTTGCAGATCACAAGAGTTAAGAGATTTGGTTTGTTTGTTTGTTTTGCTATTCCAAAAGCTCCCTGCCTAATTGTTGAGAAGCACTTAGGTTGACCCTGGAGCAAAAGAAGATAGGTTTTTGTACCTTTAGCAGTTAAGTAGAGGCAAAAATTCTGAAAAAAATGACTTTCATAATAAAGAAAGTAACTTTTTAGAGACCTGGATTTTATTTTATTTTTGGTAGAATTTTTTTTATTTTAAAATAAAACATAAAACATAAATCCATCATCCATACAATTGCAAACTGTGTCAGTCGGTTACAATTCTTTTGTGCCTGGAATTTTTAAGGCAACTATATGGCTAAGATTAGTGGAAGCTGACTTTAGTAATATATGGAGATTTTTTGTGTTTATGAAGCTAGTAATTTAATGCTGATATAAGAACAAATATATTCATGTAAGGCCTTTTAGCCTACCTTAAGCCTGGGTTGGCATCTTCTTCCCTGGAAAATGCTTTATGCTTATACCACTGGGAAAGGAAGCTCCCCAGGTGACTTAAATCTTTAATTACAATTTGATTAAGTGTTCTGCCTAGTCATGAAGTTTTTAAAGGTAAAGGGCTTCGGTTAAGAACCATTTAAGAAAAACAAACCAATTGCTACAATATGTTGCTCAGAGTTGCTTCAAACTGTGAGATGGGGGACAAATAAATTTGATAATATATAAATTTGATAATAACACAGAAACAATCAGTCTGGTTCATTGTTCCAAGCAATTTCTTTGGCTCTGTTTGCAAAACATACCAAACTACAAGTTAGCCACCACACTGTTGTCTGGTATATTATATCAGGGGTGGGCTTCAAAAATTTTAGCAAGGAATTCTCTGCTCGGTTGCTAGGTGGACGTGGCCATAGTGGGCATGGCCTAGTCGGCCTCCTGCACCACAGCAAGGGGAGTTTTGCCCTCCCCAGGCTCCGGAGGCCTTCCTGAACTTCTGGTAGGCCCATTTTTTGCCCTCCCTGAGCCACTGCGTGCGCCCTGTACTTACCTGCACCCAAAACAGACTGCGTGGTAACTCCTGGGAGGGGTGGGGCAGGGCCAGCCAGGAGTGGGATTTGGGGGTTCTCCAAATTGCACAGAATCTTAGCTAGAGGTTCTCCCGAACCCCTGCGAACCCCCAGAAGCCCACCCCTGTATTGTATCTCCACTACCCCTAATCAAGGTATTTAGTTTATGGTTAAATATGTTGTATAAAACCAGAAACGTGGGTTTAATTGACCAACCATATGAAAATTAACCAAGTTAAGGTTGACATGTGACGACGGCCATGGCATGGCAGTTAGTCAAGCTACACTGTATTTGACCAAGCTAACATGAATGTCAAATAGAAATCTGCCTGGTTTGCAATATATTATATGTTTGGAGTATACATTCAGTCATGCCATATCCAGAGCAAATTCAGTGGGTCTTACTTCAAAGTTCAAGGAATCTGCTAGGTTTTTTCCAGCTTTTCTGGTTGGTTCTTGTTTAGTTACTACTTCCTTTCAAGCAGTGAAAAAGATTCCCTACCTTTCTTCACACTGTATAGGCTCTGCTTCTTGGGCTTCTCTGCATTCCCCTTGGTGAATTTCTTGTACTCCCTCTCCTCCCGATCGCTGCTTGAGCTGTTCAAGTTTCTGGGACCAGTCACTAAAGCCCTCATCTTCTTCCAGTTCTAAGGTTCCAGGAGGCTTCCCATCAATTCTGAAAGATGAGGAAAAAAGGATGTTGAACACTACCAGGTTCATACAGAAAGTTATGAACATTGTGTCTGTTTATGTGCAAAGTATAGATTTCTGTTCCTGACCAGAGTGATGCCCAAATGTGCATGGTGGCATCATGACAAGTACTGCCATGTTGTTCATGAATTACAATGTTGTCTGGAAATACACAAAGGACAGAGCTTGCCTCTTGATGTTGCCACATGCCTTCATCAATTCCTCTCCCTCACTCCCTTCCAAAGCATGGTTCTTCCTAATGTTTGATTTTATTCTTTAGTCCCAAAATGTATGTTGGTGATCTATTGCATAAGCTAAGTCCACACATCATACTAAGACATCTGCTTTATTATTGCCACTATCATTCTATCACTATCACAACTTGGTTTCTGTCAGAAACATTGGGATTTAGGGAGGTATCTACAGCGGGTATCTTAGGAAGGACACCAAAATGAAAACAGGTATGATAACATAATCACAAATACAGCAATTATACTTGCATCCCAACATCTGATACAGATACATATGTCCTGGCATTTGCATGACACAGGGGTGTCAAACTCATGGCCCATGGGCCAGATACTCCACGCACTGGCCATGCCCACCCCCGGTTTAGCAAAGGGGAAAAAAGTTGTGATGCTTCACGTGATGAAAACATGACACCCCTAGCATGACAACATCACACATGTTCCACCATTTCCCTTCCTCTACAGTCACCTGAGGTACTGGAAAATGCAAAGATGGAGAAGGAAGACCATCCTACATTCTGACCCATTTCTATTCCCTCACAATGGCACAGGGACCAAAGAAGAGGCATTTAATGAATTAAGGATACCTGATGCATTGTCACTTCTACATATCATTCAGAATTAAAAGTAAGGGAAAGGAATGGTGAAAACCATTTATTTTCTAGCATGTTTTGTGAGCCCTTCTGATCTGTAAAACATGGCTTACAATGTTGTATGAAGTTTAAATCAATTAAGTGTAATATATTTGGCATTTCTTGGTTAAACAAATCATGATTGAGTGTGTGAACTAAATCCAGAAGGCAAGGTAAGATTCCAGAAGGCAAGGATGCCACAAACTTCGAGGCTAGATTTCTAACAGCAGGGATGGCTCGGAGCAAAAAAACCTCTAAGAAGCTGGACTTGCTTAAATGTATAAGAAGAACAAAGAATGAAGACTAAAGGTTCTGGGCCTGTGGGAACTGTGTGATATAAAAAAGATTGATGGTAGCAAAGCTTGGCATGGAGGTGAAATAATTGTATTGGGGAAGGTACTTTTGAGATTGTCATTTGAATAATATCAGCAAGAACTGGATCAAGAATGCAAAAAAGACACCAGCTCACTTTTAAATTTGCCTCAGGATAAAAAGGAGTTTGCTCTGAAATAACAAGCTGGTCCAAATTCTGCCCTTAAACTTACCAACAAACAGCCTGTCAA
Organism: Pantherophis guttatus; assembly: GCF_059756535.1. Classification (NCBI taxonomy): domain Eukaryota; kingdom Metazoa; phylum Chordata; class Lepidosauria; order Squamata; family Colubridae; genus Pantherophis; species Pantherophis guttatus. The sequence goes on from NC_142063.1 coordinate 105,096,146, forward strand.
TGGACTTCTGTGTGTTCCCTAACAAGGTTATCAAAAAAAATTCCCACCACTAAACACTAATTAACACAGAGAATTCTAATTGAAGCAAGCAAAGTACTTGATAGATTTGCAGGAGCTCACTAGACCCGAAACCCATGTTTAATTGTGGGATGTGTATGTGTGTAAGAGATGGAGGGAGGGAGAGAGAGAGAAAAAAAAAAGAGAGAGAGATGGTGGGAGGGAGGGAAGAAGATAAAGAATGACTCTTCTCTTCCATTCATTAATAAGCGAAGAGAGGAAAGAAGCACTGAAATGCAACTGGCCAGAGTCCAGCAATTGGCCTTCAAAATATACAGACTGCATTCCAAACTTATGATCCATTGCAATTCAATACAGAGATGCACAAGCCTCTAGAACACTGTTAAGTAAAAGGGAGATCCTAGTATAATTACAAGCAAATGGAAGGGAGCATTGTTTCGTTCTTTTTCTGGTTTCCTCTCCTTTTTAATACTGATGTTTCTTTTTCCCATGGAGCAGAGGGACTGGGCACCTCTAACCCAGTTTTATTAATCTGAACCAAGTTTTATTAAGGATACCATACAAATGTTATATTATACAAATGTTATTATATACAAATGTTATATGTTATGTTATAAATATAAATATATTTGTAAGATGATAGAGGAAAACACTGGGAGAAATTAAAAGGAATCAGCAGTTATTTTCTTCTCAGGTGCTCAAGATGACATAGCTCAGAGGTCAGCAACCAGCAGCTCTGGAGCCACATGTGGCTCTTTCATCCCTCTGCTGTCAGCTCCACAATTGATAGGGCTTTCGGTTAGGACAGGTAGAGAAAAAAGGATGCCGCGCTAGGAGGAGACTCTATGGTGGGGGGAAACCAGACTTCCGGTCGGCTCCAGAATTGAACGGGGGCTTCCGGTTAGGACCTTTGTGGTTCTTTGAGTGTTTAAGGCTGCCGACCCCTGACCTAGCTGAAGAATAATTCAAGTCTTGGCTCCCTAACATATGTTTTAAAACATTCTTTTAATTAAAAATTAATAAACAAGAAATTGGCATCCTGCAAAAATTAAGTACTAATACACAGCATTACCTGTGTTTAAGAGAAAACCTGTAGGAGAAAAACAGGCAGAACCAGGGGCCAGAGTTAATCAAGTAATCACCCTGGAATTATAACATTCCCACAGTCTAAGTACGTTCCCTCTTGAATCCCATTGACCCTTATCTACTGTCAATTTAGCACCGCCACTGAGCTTTAATTGACTAGATTCTTGTGTATAGGCTTGAGCAATAAATCTTCTTGACTGCATCTTAACATATGGTCCTGATTCTTTGTGCCTGACAAAACCTCAGAACCACAGAAACACCATTGGATTTTTTTAGAAGATTAAATCACCAAATGTTCACTCTGTGGGGTGTAACTTGAAACAACATCTACCTGCCCAGAAAACAAGGCAAAAACAGTCTAGAATGATAGAGAAGTTGGGATGACAGCTAGAGAGGTCTTTCTAGAAGTAACATCCCCTATTTTCTTTCTGTTCGATGGGGGGAAATCACAGCATGTTCACAATGGCTGTCTTTTGTTAGGAAAAAAGTTAACATTGCAGCTACAAACATCTCACAAATGTGCCTCACGGGCCATAAAAGATTACCTACCCTTTTTTTCTAATTCACTTAGACAGGAGAATCTTAAAAACAGCTTGCCACATTTTATTATATATACCAATTTCTTCCAGGCAGTTGAGTAGTATGGATTTTTTTTAAAAAAATCACCTTCACCACCAATTTAATCAATAGGATTTTAAAACACTGATTTTTCTGATGTTGGAAGAAATAAAAAGTGACTCTTCTTTTCTGACAAAGTAAAGCAAATAAATTCTTTGGGGTATCAAAAGAATGTCTCAGCACCCCTTAACGATTTATTTATTTGATTTATAGCTCACCTTTGATTTAGGAAGCAACACACAGAATATCCCCTCATTGTATTTAGTTCCCACAGCCAGCCTTGTGAGGTAAATTGGATTGAGAGAAGCAAACTCTGGAAAATTACTCAAAAGATCTACTTTTCCCCTACCAAACAAAGAATGTAAATTAATTTGAAAACTATTGCTGGGGGCGGGGGGACTTGGAAAAAGGAATTGAAACTGTCATTTCATATGGGCAAAAACATGAAGACATGTCTAAATTTGAAGAGATTTAGAGTCTGTTCTAAAGAGGATTTTTATTGAAATTTTAAGTCTGAATAGAAATTTAGTGGAGCATTTTTTCCTCCTTAATGTAATCAGCCAGGTGCTCAGGAAATCACAAAGGCATGGAAATAATACACACTCCCTTACTTGTGTCCAAAACATTAGTTACAATACTCAGAAGTGACTAACTTCTAAACACGGAGATCAGTACAGTCTCCCCCAGCTCCATGTCTGCCGGATTTGGGGATCTACCACTCCCATCAGCCTTGACCGTTAATGCTGTTGTCTTTAGCCAGGGAAACATCTGGAGAACATCTGGTTGGGAATGGCTGCTTTTGAGTAAGAAACTAAGTAAGGGATTTCAAGCAAAGGTAATCTGGACCTACAGGCAAGTTATGATAGCTGTGTTTTAGAAGGGGCTATGTACAGCAACATAGCTTACCAGAAGTGGATGAGTCACTGTAAGGGGGAGTTGAGTTTACCAAAGTGGGGGAGATCTATATTAGCATCCTGGCTTTTGTAGTCTGAATCCACAGCTGCAGAAATGGCTAGGGAGGAGAATGGAACCATCAAGTCCATTGGAAAAGAAACATTGTTTTTTTCCTGAAATAATTCCTTGTGTGTATATCTTTTTAATTAACTTTTCCAGAACCACTTCTATTGCCACTAGATATCACTAAGGCTTTGTTTTCCAATTGAATGTTGTCGCAGCAAGCATATGGCTTAGTCCTAACCAATGAAAAGTTAAGAGTGAGAGGAGCCCTTCTAATGGTGGACTGAAAAGTGTGAAGAAGGAATATACCACCACTATTCAGTTTCCTTCTGCCATTGCTGGCCCCTGGGCCAGCTCCAGCTAGGTTGGTGAAATGTTTGCAAGGAGTAACTGCCAGGCAAGTCAAAGCAGAAATGTTCCCTTCTATCCTCCATTTCGTCAATCAGTTTCCTTCCCTTCCAAGTGCTTGCCTTCTAGTGAAAACATGGGGTCTCTCCATAAATGAAGCTCCCACAATAAATGCAAGAGTGGGCTCCTGGGGGTTTGCAAGGGTTTGGGAGAACCTCTAGCTAAGATTCTATGCAGTTCAGAGAACCCCCAAATCCCACTCCTGGCTGGCCCCTCCCACTCTACCCTGCCCCTCCCAGGAGTCCTCACGCAGCCCATTTTGGATGCAGGTAAGTACAGGGTGCACACAGAGGCTCGGGGAGGGTGAAAAACAGGTATGCCGGAAGTTCAGGAAGGCCAGAAATGGGCCCGTTTCCAGCCTCCAGAGGGCCTCCAGAGACTGGGGAGGCCGTTTTTGCCCTCCTGGAGGCTTAAGAAAAGCCTCCGGAGCCCAGGGAGGGCAAAAATGCTCCCCCACCATGGTGCAGGAGGCCAATTAGGCCACGCCCACCATGGCCATGCCCACCCAGCAACCGGGCAGAGAATCCCTTGCTAAAACTTTTGAAGCCCATCCCTGAATAAATGGGATATAAAGCTGTGCAAAATTTAAAAGGGGTGCTTTGTTTCAATTATACTTCAACTGGAACACCTTCTCTAGGGTCCCCACTTCTGAAGAACAAAAGTAAAGCTGGCACATGCAGTAGCCAGAATCAGCCGTAGGCTTATGCATTCACACACACACACACACACACACACACAAACACACACACACATACACACACACATACACACACACACCACCCTCTACCAGCAACAGGATTTGCTAGGAGAAGCAACTGGCGGACACAGACTGCCTTGACTGATACAGACTTTGCATTGCAAAGGGCTTTGTAAAAATAAATTTGGGCCGCCTCCCACTGACCTAGTGGAAAATATTGGTTTTCACAGTGTTTGTTGCTTGTTATTTTCTGCTCTGGGAGCTTTAGGCAAAGAATCTCCAAAAAATCAATACATTTTAGTTAAGTAAGGCTTACATAGATTTGTCTACAATTTCTACCAGCAAATGTACAAGAGACACTTTCATAATTAGAAACAACTAATAGAGAGATACTTTATTAAGATTCATTTCCATATCATGCACACTGATGTAGTGGCCCAAAGTGGAAGATGCTGAGGAACGATAGGGAATATGCTTTGTGGCTAGTCCTCCATTCTCCTATTGCTGTCTCACAACCGGTTTTGAAGCAATCACTCTGGACAGCTTTTGGAGAAGGCTGTCACTCCATCCTAAGCCTCAGGTAGCAGCTCTGCATTTCAAGCAGCTAAAATATCTGAGGGTATTGGCATTTCTGAAGCTGAAGGAAAAGAATAAAATGATGAGTTTGCAGTGAGGGTTCATTCACATGCCTTCTCCAAAGTATGGTTGGGATCTTTGTTGCTAGGATCCTCATTTGCTGGTTTAAGCTCTCTGGACAGAGTTCCTTCAATTGCTACTATCAAATGAACTTCAGCTAATGGCTACAAGATAGAGGGCCTATTTGTGAAATATTCTCCCTAAAGGGGCCTGCCTGAAAATCACTCACTGTCTTTTCAGCAGCAAAACATTCTTCTTTTCCCTGACATCTTACAAGTAAATATTTATATTGTACAAGTATTTACAATTTGTAAATAACTGAGAATGTATGGGTGTGCACATAACAGCTGCCACAAGGATTCCAGCAGAGATTGTCCAGTGAATGGCTGATCCAAATTTGGAGAACTGACCAACCTATCACGATGATCCATCCTGGTACACTAATCAATGCAGTTCATTCTAAAAGTATTTGCATGGAAGATCACAAAATATGATACAAGTAGTCCTCGACTTACAACCACAGTTGAGCCCAAAATTTATGTTGCTAAGTGAGACAGTTGTTAAGTGAGTTTTGCCCCATTTTACAACCTTTCTTGTCACAGTTAAGTGAAATCAATGCACTTGTTAAGTTAGTAACACAGTTGCTAAGTGAATCTAGCTTCTCCATTGACTTTGCTCGTCAGAAGGTTGCAAAAGGATCTGCATCACTTTTCTCAGTGATGTTGTAACTTCGAACGATCACTAAATGAATGATTTTAAGCCAAGGACAACCTGTACTTATTAAGCCCATTTATGCTGACTGTCTGGTTGATGGCTGCTCCCTGACTGATCACACAGAGCAGCCCTTCCCCAATCTGATGTACTCCAGTCACACTGTTGCAACAACATCCAGAGTTGGCTGTGTGGGAAATTCTAAGAGATGGAATCCCTTATATCTGGAAAACCCTTCACTAGATTTGGCAAGCTAAATTTAGGGAAAGTCCCTGATATTCCTGAATATTACTGTATCCACAGTGCAGTACTTAACCTGCAACCCCAGGAAGTTGATTCATTTGGTGTGCTGGCATAACACGCAGATCATGTATTCCTGTTTCTCAGTATTTATTTATTTCAATTTATTTATTTCAATTTGTATACTGCCCTTCTCCTAGTGGACTCAGGGCGGTGAACAGCCAGAACTAAAACACATGCCAATACAAAATTTAAAATTATTAAAAGAATTACATAACTGGCCCAATTTAAAACAATTCAATTAAAACCCAATGACAATTTAAAAACTAAAAAACTAAAAAAGACTAAAAAAGGGGGAGGGGGTTCACGCCAGCCCTGCTTGATGGAAAAGAAAAGTTTTCAGGGCATGGCGAAAGACCCGGAGATCCGATATCCTTCGTATCTCCGGGGGCAAATCATTCCAGAGGGCAGGAGCTGCCACAGAGAAGGCCCTCCCCCTGGGGGTCGCCAGCTGACATTGCCTGGCTGATGGCACCCTGAGGAGTCCCTCGCGTACTGGTATGCAATTGTGTGTGTGTGTTATTATGTGCGTCAAAATAATTTATTCCTAATAAGATGCCTACATACTTTTTTATCAGCCACATATTCATTTATAGCTGATGATAGTTGATGGACGACTTTACAGTCGATCATTATGTTTTACATTGTCTTTTAGGCTACAAAGCCCCTTCAAGGCAACCGGGAGGCAAATCTCTGCAAACAATAAATGCATAAATTAACTCCACTGATCATGTTTGTGTTAATTAAGCATCCCTACCTTCCAATAATACTAAAAAAAAAAAAAAAAAAGTACTGCAGTCCCCACAGCCATACAAGTAAAGATAAGACTGAAACTCTGAGGAGTTTCTTAAAGGCTTACACCAATGGAAATAGATGAACATCAGTTGACAATGAGTTCCAAAAATCTGGAGCCATTGCAGATAAATACCTATGCCTCACACCTGACAACTGCCTGTTTTCAGAGACAGGCGGACTAAGATAAGCTACTTTTGCTGATATAAAAGGGAAGTCAGATTGATAGAGATAGTCCTTCAGAAAACTAGACTTTTCCACAACTAAATCAGCCTTTTAGCTGAGTGTTGACAATATTGAGAGTCCTATGAACCAACGCCTAGTGAGAAGACTCAGTTCTGCATTAACTGAAATTTCTTAACTTCCTTTAAACATTACAGTAGTTCAGCTTGACTCTCATTGCTCTGTTGATATACCAGCACAGACTTACCTGCTTTCTTGTATTGCCACTTCAGAGGTGCTGTTGAGGCCTTCTTCTGCCTGGGACCTCAATTGTCTCTCACGTTCCCTTCGACGTCGCTCCCTTGCAGCTTCCTCCTCATCCTCCACACTCCTTTGAGCCGTCAGCCTACCAGTCAAAGAGAAAACCCATGGATACGTACTTAGTATTTGTTAATGTTTCAGTTCCTAAATCCTTACCACAAACAAGGGGGCCCAAAAGGAAATTATTCTGTTAGGAAGCATTTGATACAAATAAGAACCACTGCAAATATCCCCATGTTTCCCACGGCTACCTTTTAAACAGTGGTGAAGATGAAGCTGAGATCCCAGTTGACATGGTAGGAGTGGGGGAATGAACCATCCAAAACGGTGGTGAAATCTGAACTAGTTTGCTACCAGTTTGCTGGCCACGCTGCATGCACACGCATAGTACACACCAAAAGGAAGCTTGGGAAGGTAAATAGAACAGTGAGGGGGGGATCAGCTGTGCCACGCGATTTAGCTTCGCTAGAAAGCAGGATTTCCTGCTTTCTAGCAAAGCTAAACACCGCAGCACAGCTGATCATTGGAAATACTTGTTCAGAGGAACCAGTAGCTTTTTTAAACTATCGGTTCACCTGAACCAGTAGCTAACTACTGATTCGCCTGAACTGGTAGTTTTCATCACTACTGGTTCGCCCGAACTGGAGCGAACCGGTAGCATTTCACCCCGATCCAAAATCCTATTGCATGTGATCCAAAATCCCATTGCATGTGGTACTCATCGAGTTGCGACCAAATCTGAGCCCAAAATTTCTGTTGTTGCTAAGGGAAACATTTGTCGAGTGATTTGGGGCCATTTTACAATTTTTCTTCTCACGGTTATTGCATTTGTTAACTTAGTAACATGGTTGTTAAGAGAATCTGGATTCCCCGCTGACTTTGCTTGTCAGATGGTCACAAAAGCTGATCACATGATTCCTATCATAAAGATGAATTGGTTGCCAAGCGTCTGAATTTTGATCATGTGACCATGGGGATGCTGCAATGGTTGTAAATGTGAAAAACGATCATAAGTCACTTTTTTCCGTGCCGTTGTAACTTTGAACGGTCATTACATGAACTATTCTAAGTCGAGGACTGTTTGTACAGAAGGAGAAAATCTCTGAAATTAACACCAGGCAAACAATCAAGCAGTAAACAATACTCTAATCAAGGACCTACTAAAAGAGAAGATTATATCCCCCCACTGACAATGGCAGGGCAAGCTACAGTATATAAACAGGTAGTAAACCCTACATTCACTAGCACTGATGCTGTTGCTTAGTAGAGTAATGAAATGTCTGCAAGAAAACAACCAAGTTCAGACTAGCACTAAGGACTCCATAGTTCAACCCTGAGCTACATACATTCTTTTCTATTAGAAGGAGAAAAGTTAAAAGACCTACAGAAATAAAGCCAAAATTTGGGCAATAATTCAGGCCATCCAACATCTTTTGTGTTTATTGCCTGTGTTAGGATATGGTTTGAGCCTAACAAGTTGTCCAGGCAATATATGTGTTCTGTGACTTTAATATGAATATGTATTGTGTGACTTTAAAGTTTTACTGCTGATTCATTGTAATGCTGAGTCATGCTGTAATTAAATAATCACTGGTTGTGAACGTATTTAAGAAAGGTACTGTAACGTATTCAGTTGATGATAAGCTACCATTGTGTGAGGAGTTACTATCATTGTGCTATCATCATTGGATGGATCTGCTACCATCGTGGTTTGTGAACCAGAGTGAGTTTGTTATTCCAACCAACTACTGTTTGTGTGGTAAGAAGAGTTTTTGTATCACTGGACTGATTTAACTGGCAAAGACTTGTATTGATTTAAAGACTATGAGATTGTTTTTTCACTATAAAGTAAACTTTTGATAAACCAGTTTGCACATCTCTTATTCATTGTTCTCAGCAACGTTTCTCTGTGCTCTACACTCTGCTGGTTGGTAACACAACAACAATATCCTTAACAGCCTGCAGATTGAAGCAAAAAATCTGCCAAAGCACCGATGATGCAGGAACTGATTAGGTTATTCATGCAATGCTATACCTTCGAATAAATGTTTAAAATTTGGAGTAATTCAGAAAATGCAGTAAAAGGCAAAGAAAATAATCAGCTTTTAAGTTATGACATCTCACTGGATGACTGGGCCAGTAGTTATTTCTTAGCCCAGTTTATCTCATAAGGTAGCTGTTCTGGGGAATAAAATCAGTAAGCTATTTGCAAAGGAGAAAAATAAGATATTGATTTAAATTAATGACGTCATCAGTAACAGTAGAGCCGAGGTGGTGCAGTGGTTAGAGTGCAGTACTGCAGCTACTTCAGCTGACTGCTAGTTCAGCAGATCAGCGGATCAAATCTCACCGGCTCAAGGTTGACTCAGCCTTCCATCCTTCCGAGGTGGGTAAAATGAGGACCCAGATTGTTGGGGGCAATATGCTATTTAGTATACTGTCTTTGGTGTGAGCCTCCCAGAGTCCTCGGAGAGTGGGAGGCATAGAAATATGACTAATAAATAAATAAACAAATAAATAAACAAAACTAAAGCAGGGCTGTCAAACTTGCGGCCCGTGGGCCGGATGCATCACACGCTGGCGACACCCCCACCCAGCTTAGTGAAGGGGGGGAAAGTCCTGATACGTTACGTGATGCCGCCATGACAACACGAGTTTCACAGCCCTGAACTAAAGCCTTCACTGGATCTCTAGAAAAGGCTATTCTGAACTATAGATGATTTCAGCAAGGTTTTTTTTTTTCAGAAGCATTGTGTTTTAATCTGAATATTAGAAAGGAATTATTTTGCTACAAATAGAACAGATACTGTTTGAGAAGGGCACCATGTACTATTTTACTGCAGGTTTTCCTTGCACGCTACATAAGATTAAAAGTTTGACACAGCTCTTTCCATAATCTCCTAGGCACCAGATAAGCAAATCCTTGATAGAATCCAGAAGAGAGAACATTGTAACAGTAATTTTGTAACCTTCCAAAATGGATTCAGTTGGGATATCTAGAGCCAGAATCATTTCAGGCTGCTTTTCTTTTCTTGCTGTAATATGTATGAGAGACATCATCCTGCCAACAAAAGTGTGTATAGTCAAGGCTATGGTGTTCCCAGTTGCAATGTATGGCTGTGAAAGTTGGACCATAAGAAAGGTTGAGCGCCAAAGAATTGAGGCCTTTGAACTATGATGCTGGAGAAGTCCCTTGGACTACAAGGTGATCAAACCGGTCAGTGCTAGAGGAGATCAACCCTGACTGCTCTTTAGAAGGCCAGATCCTGAAGATGAAACTCAAATACTTTGGCCACCTAATGAGAAGGAAGGACTCACTGGAGAAGAGCTTAATGCTGGGAAAGATAGAGGGCAAAAGAACAAGGGGACAACAGAGAACGAGGTGGCTGGACGGAGTCATTGAAGCAATAGGTGCTTAAATGGACTCCAGAGGACAGGAAGGCCAGGAGGAACGTTGTCCATGGGGTCGCGATGGGTCAGACACGACTTCGCAACTAACAACAACAACAACAATATGTATGTGCTTCTGAATAAAGTTGTTTGTAAACAAAGTATGAGGTCAATATTCTAATTTTGTGAACTGTTTTGCCAATTCCATTATTATATTTCTAGATGTTCTAATACTTATAGGGAAAACCTTGGCTGGATTATTTTCTAATCACTATATTTCAGTTACTATGATTGTAGTGATGTTTGGTAGAATCTCTATGATAAAAAATGAATGATGTTGCATAGAGGAAGACTAGATTTACCTTACTTTAAATTGTGTTTTGCAGCCCACTATTTGTTTGGATTAGAGAGTGAGTGTTACTGAGAAATAGAAGAACGATAGAATTAGGAAAACATAACTTGAGGTTTGGTTGACATAGGGTATGATAGAGTTAATAAAGTTCTTAAAACCATTATGTGGGAAGTGTAATATTAAGAAAATGGAATAAATTCAAACCCAGATTTGTGCCCCAAAACAACTTTTACAAACGAGAAACAATAGAAAAATCATAACCTGTCAAGATTTATTAATACAGGAAGATGGAGAATTTAAGATTAACTTAAATATTAACAAGAGAACAATTGGCTGGAGAGGGACATAGTTTTTCATATACACCACTGAAAGTAAGATTTAATATATACAAAAAGGTAATTGGAATTGAAAATGATAAAATGGAATTTGAAAATGAATTATGTACAAATTATGAAGATACAATTGCAAAAATGTATAAACTTTTCTTAAGATTTGAAACTAGATAAACAAGTTAGGGATTGTATGATTAAATGAGCTATCAATTGTTATTCATAATATACAGATGAATGCATGGGGAAAATGTGGGTAAATGGGACAAAATCTATAGTTACAATTAAAAGTACTTTTTGTAAAATGATGTAGCCTTGGTGCATTTTAAGTTCTAGATATTTGTCAGTTTGTGTCAGCTGGCATTGTATGCTTGCTTGTGTGCTTCATTGCTATGCGGTGACAACCTGCCATGAACTCTGGGGAAGGTAGATGAGAGAGAGGATGCTTGGGGAAAATGAAATTAATTGCAGTATCTCCCCGAGATGCTGCTTCAAGGTCACCTGGCTGGAAGAAGAATGCAGCTGCATACCAACCAGTGGTGGGCTGCTCCCAGTTCTGTCTGGTTCTTTAGAACTGGTAGTAAAACCCGCCTGGACGTCATAATTGACAATTTGCGCATGCGCAGAAGCACGTGCACTCCCATTGCAAACTGGTAGTAAAGGTAAGTAGAACCCACCCCTGATACCAACCTACACTTGAAGTGACTGTTCTGAAAACATCTTGCTAAAACCTGATTGGCCAAGGGGGGTTCATCGATAGAAGGCAATTAAGGGAGCAAATAGTTGAACTTAGGGATTTTGGTGCACGATCCTCAGTTCTGGCTAGGCACTTCTGCAATGCACTTGACTTCTAATAAAAATATACTTTTCTCAACAAATAGGGCCAAGGATTGTTTCTACTTAGAGGTTTAAGTATTTGGCAGGTCTGACAATTTGAATCTGAAACTCTACAGATGTTTTTACATGATCATTCTGGAGCACTTTTCCAATATTATGGTTGTAACAATATTTGGGGGCATCAGATCCATGTTTTCTGCACTGATTGCAAAATTCATTTTTGCTGTCTGATTATATCACAGAATCTCTGACAATGAGTTGGGCAGCCTAAACAAACAAACAAACAAACAAACAAACAAACAAACAAACAAATAAATAAATAAATAAATATCTTGACTTATCTGGTCAGTGTTGCTACAGCCACTGATTCTGTAGTAAACAATCTTGTCTTTCTCTTTGCATAAGAATTTTCAGGGTGGGAGCTATTTTAATTTTTATTGCATTGCTAATGCTTGTTCTGGTGCTGCAAATATCACACCTTTTGTTTCCTTCTTGATGGATCTAACCTGAAGCCATTGCCAAGCTTCATTTACTATTCACCTTGCCTTCAGTTTCTTTCAAGTATTGACTGTGTAGAGATTTATGTTTCCAGTTTTTCATTTGCTGTTGTAACTGTTCGGTTTTGTATGTCATCTTTGATTCTGCTACGTTTAAAGAGTTTTCCTTGTCCACATTTTTAACATCTTCTCTTTGTTTGCTTTTATATAATCATTTGGACTTCAGATTTTGCCCTTCACTAGCTATTTCATTTGCAACAAAGTAAAACAAAAAATTTTGCTTGGTAAATAGCAAATGATCTATTTCACTTTTTGAGTGTAAGGCATGATTTATTGCCATAAGCTTTTGGGCTCTACAGTTTAAAGCATGTGGTTCCACCTGTGTCAAATCAACAATACCTGTTATGTAGCATATTCCAAAGACAGCTTAAATATTAATAATTTTACAGTATTGTATTAACAGCATTCAGCTTTAATTTTAAAATTCTTCTAACTCATTTTACATATTCAATCCTGGTTATTTTTCACTCAGGAAGGCAAAAGTTGAAGATGATGATTTATATACACATTCCTATGCCAATTGACATACGCTTTTCAAAATAGTTTACAACAAAAAAGACCGATAAAATACATAACAAAACAATGATTCATACAATATAAAACATAGAATGCAATATTCAGTAACATATACTTAAAAAGAATGGTGGAAAATAAAATCTTCCAGCATTCGTATTATGAAAGCTGGGTGGAAAGGAAAGATTTCAACCCTGTTGGCTTTGCAGAAGACTGCTTAAGACTTGGTTTATCATCATGCCTGGGGGCCAGACGGTAATACAAAATCTGCTGGTTCTTAGCAATTTATTGTACTCTGCCACAAATTCATTTTTATTGTTTTAATTAACTGTGTTTTATGGCTTTTATTTTGTTTTGATTCCTAATCATTTTTTAATTATGCAAGCCACCCGTAACTCATTTAGGTGAGAGGGATGACAATATAAATTGAATGAATAATTAAATATAATTTCAAGTGGTACCTAAAAGATGTTACAGTGGATGTCGTCCAACTTTCAGAAGGAAGAGCATTCCAGAACAACAGAGACGGCCCACTTAAAAGGATCTACCAGAAGGTATTTGGTAACTTTTGGTAATATGTTCACTAGCCCTCTGCCTTTCTAGGGTTATTATTACTTATCGGACCTCATTTACCCTAATTCTGCATCCAGGCACCAGTTAAAAACATACACAACCTTTCCTGATTCATATGTTTTCAAAAAGATAGAATTCAATATTGTCTGCATGTCAGTGACATCCAGTTGCAAATAGTTTGATCAAAAAGCTCCAGATATTCAATTTGAAAGTTTAAATAGCACTAGGGACTAAATAGTGCTTGATAGTACCTCATAGCATTTGAGTAGAGGCACAGTTACTCCACATTTCTTTCAGATAATAGAGACAGACAGCGCTCCCAGACCTGAAAGAGTTCTGTAGACCACCAGATGATGATTCTCAAAGCTTTTTAAAGTTCACACAAGATAATCTAGACAAGGGGTCATCTATCAGCGTGACTATGACAGATTCTGTTCTAAATCAGGCCGGCACCCAACTGAAAATGAGTAAAAGTAATAAGTAAGCTTGTCTCAAGATCCCTCCTCCAGAAAGAGTATTATAATTGGGGAACTGCTGGCAAAATCTTCTGGATGTGGGAAAAGAACATAAAGGAAGTACCCTAGGGAAGTCACTGTCCCTCAGACAACCGGATGTGAGTCCCTCTTCGTGAAATGGGGTTATGGGTTACAGATGGGCCTGTTGATTGCGTACCTGGCTCCCTGCCACGTATCAGCAGCCCTGCCTGAGCTCCTCAATGTAATAGCCGAGGTGGCAGTTGAGACTCCTAAGCTACTGGTTATGGGAGATTTCAACCTGCCATCCATTGGTGAAATGTCTGAAGGGGCTCAGGAGTTTATGGCTTCCATGACGGCCATGGACCTGACCCAATTAGTTCATGGCCCTACTCACACGGGGGGGATACACTCTGGATTTGATCTTTATCGCTGACCAGTGGCTGAATGGTCTAGATATAGGGGATATAGTCATCGAACCCTTGTCATGGTCAGACCATTCTCTCCTTAAGCTTGACCTTCTGACCACTACAACCCACCGCAGGGAGGCGGAATCAATTAAATGGTTCCGCCCCAGGTGCCTGATGGATCCTGATAGGTTCCGGATGGAGCTTGGGCCATTTCCTGAGACCTTGGCTTATGACTATGCTGAAGACCTAGTGGCGTCCTGGGATAGGATGGCCGCTGGTGCTTTAGACCAGGGCCGCCTTTGTGGCCTCTGATCTGGCGTCGAACCTACCCAGCTCCTTGGTTCTCTGATGAGCTGAGTGGGATGAAACACCGGAAAAGAAGCCTAGAGAGCAGTTGGAGGACCAGCCATTCTGAATCCGACCGAACACTAGTGAGATCTTATATTAAGACCTACTAGTGGCAATAAAAGCAGCAAAATGTAACTATTTTTCCACTCTTATTGCATCGGCAGATAATCGCCCAGCTGCCTTGTTTAGGGTTACCCACTCTCTACTCCAGCTGAGAGCCCAGGAAGACCCTCTGCAAGGACGAGCTGAGGATTTTGCACAATATCTGCACAATAAAATCGCTTAGATTCGGGAAGGCTTGGACTCTAACTGGGTTAATTCGGATGAAATGATAAGGGCAGATCTTGAGGACATTATCTGGGATGAGTTTGATACTGTGACTCCTGAGGACGTGGGCAGGTTACTGGGGAAGCTGAATGCGACCACATGTTTATTGGACCCGTGCCCTTCCTGGCTAGTGCTGGCTACCCGGGAGGTTACATGTAGCTGGCTCCAGAGAATCATTAACGCTTCTCTGAGCGAGGGATTCTTACCTCCCGCCTTGAAAGAGGCGGTAGTGAGACCCCTCCTTAAGAAGCCCTCTCTGGATCCAGCTGTTTTAGCAAACTACCGTCCAGTCTCCAACCTTCGCTTTTTAGCGAAGGTTGTCGAAAGTGTGGTGGCACGACAGCTCCCACAGTACCTGGATGAAGCTATCTATCTAGACTCGTTCCAGTCCGGCTTCAGGCCTGGATACAGCACAGAAACAGCATTGGTCACATTGGTTGATGATCTCTGGAGGGCTCGGGATAAGGGATGTTCCTCTATCCTGGTCCTATTAGATCTTTCAGCGGCTTTTGATACCATTGATCATGGTATCATGCTGCACCGGTTGGAGGGGCTGGAAGTGGGAGACACCGTATTATGGTGGTTCTCGTCCTACCTCTCTGACAGGTCGCAGTCAGTGTTCACAGGTGGACAGAGATCGACCTCTAGGCCCCTTACCTGCGGGGTGCCACAGGGGTCGGCCCTCTCGCCTCTCCTGTTCAACATTTATGTGAAGCCTTTGGGGGAGATCATCCATGGTTTTGGGGTGCGATGTCATCTGTACGCTGATGACACTCAGCTGTACATCTCCATCACAAACCACCCCAATGATGCCCTTGAAGTGATGTCCCAGTGCCTTGAGGCCGTACGGGTCAGGATGGGGAGAAACAGGCTTCGACTCAACCCTTCCAAGACTGAGCGGCTGTGGCTGCCGGCGTCCCGGTACAGCCAGTTAGTCCCATCACTAACTATTGGGGACGAGTCATTGACCCCCGCAGAGAAAGCTCGCAATTTAGGCATCCTCCTGGATGCACGACTGTCTTTAGAAGATCATATAAGAGCCGTGGCCAGAGGAGCTTTCTATCAGGTTCGCCTGATTCGCCAATTGCATCCCTTTCTAGACTGGGACTCATTACGCACAGTCACTCAAGCCCTCATCATTTCCTGACTTGACTACTGCAATGCTCTCTACATGGGGCTCCCCTTGAAGTGCACCCGGAAGCTCCAACTGGTCCAGAATGCAGCCGCGTGAGTAATTATGGGAGCAACATGGCGCTCACATGTAACACCTCTTCTACGCGAGCTACACTGGCTTCTGGTGGCCTTCCGAGTGCGCTTCAAGGTGTTGGTTCTTACCTTTAAAGTGCTCCATGGCTTAGGACCTGAGTACTTACGAGACCACCTGCTGCAACCGATAACCTCCCACCAACCAATACGCTCTCACAGAGTAGGCCTACTCATAGTACCATCATTAAAACAATGTCGTCTAGTACTTCCAAGGGAGAGAGCCTTCTCTGTGGGGGCACCTACTCTTTGGAACAAAATACCCCCTGGAATACGAATAATCCCAGATCTTCGCACTTTCCGACGTGCCCTGAAGACCTTTCTGTTTCAACAAGCAGAGCTAGCATAAACATCTAAATTCTATGCCAAGGTCTTAGCAGATACACCAAGTTGACTCAATTTATTATTTACTGTTTATAAAAAAAAATACAAATTATTATATGTATATGAAATTTTAATCTGTTCACCGCCCTGAGTCCTTCGGGAGAAGGGCGGTATAGAAATTCAATAAATAAATAAATAAATAAATAAATAAATAAATAAATAAATAAATAATAAAGATTTCTTCAGGAGTGAGTGAACCTCTTGCAAAGCCACTTACCCTTCTCCCTCATGCATTCACCATACCTTGGACCCACCTGGGGAGAATTCTCTTTCCCAGTTCTATTCAATGTAATATTAATCAACCCATATACAGGGTAATGGTGGTTCTGTCCTAAGGAGGTTCACATGATCAGAGGTGGTATTCAGCAGGTTCTGACCAGTTCTGAAGAACTGGTAGCAGTGGTGGGTTGCTACCGGTTCACCCCATTTCAGGCAAACTGGTAGCAGTGGCGGTGGGAGGCTCTGTCCACCCACCCAGATGCTTCTCTGCATGCGCAGAGCGTGCATGCACCAACAAGCAAACTGGTAGCAATGAGTTTTGAAACCCACTCTTGACCGCTAGAGGAAATTTTGAGTAGTTCGGAGAATCAGTAAATACCGCCTCTGACTAGCCCCCATCTATTCTCTGCCTCCCGAGTCCCAGCTGATTGGGAGGAAATGGGGATTTTGCAGTAACCTTCCCCTGGAGTGGGGAGGGAATGGAGATTTTACAGTATCCTTCCCCTGCCACGCCCACCAAGCCACACCCACAGAACCGGTAGTAAAAAAAAAAATCCCACCACTGCACATGTGTAATTATTTCAATTAATGGCTTGAGAGAAATCTATTACTAGTAGATTCTAGTACCAGGAATGATTTTTCCAATAAAAGAGAGTATTTGTAGCTCAGGATTGAAATAAGGGGTCCTTGGTGCTCTCCGAGCTTGGTTGTTTCCTTGAAGACGTTATCTAAACTAGGTAACATCATCAGTGCTAGACAATCAAACTCAGTGAGCAATAAGAACCCCTGATTGCTTTTCCTTTCTATTGCAAACTTCTTATACTGATCGAATATTATATCCTTTCGCGCCCATTATGTTTAAGAATTTTCAGTTCCCATAAATGACATGGAATGCGATGCAGGAATGATATTGTAATAAAAGCAAAGTAAATATTGGGTGCTTTGTGCCCTCTGCCTATTAAAAAAAAATAGAAACAGTTCATTTCCATGGACTTAAGAATAGTTCCTTCTGTTTTACATTCAGAAACCTATCTGTTATTTATTTGAGATTGATGGTGCCAGATTTGCTACAACCTTTTCTAATTTGATTACATATGGAGGATTGTTAAGAGATGTGAGCATATCTATGGGACACATGAACAGCTTGGGAGCTCTCATTTTGCAGGGTTGGGATTCCATGCCAACATTTTCTTTTTCAAATAAGCTGACAAGGGTGAAATTCAAATGTTTCTTTGGACTCCCGGAGCTATAACCAAACCCTTGTTAGCAGAATTTTAAAAGTGAAGTCTAAAAGTATACAGACTACTCCTTTTCTTCTTAGATGACCTCATGCGTTTTTTTTTCCCACTATGGAGCTTTTCACACAGACACATACAGAGACATTTCCTGGTACCTTCTTTCTCTCATTCCCTTTCTTCCCATTCTGTTTCATTATTTCATCATTCTTTTGAGCTCAAAAAGAGCAAAGAACAAAGAAGATGAAACCATCAGAAACAAAACCTGAAAAACCACTTTCTTTATACCATCTGCACCCAAATTTGTGGTGGGTTTTTTTTTTTTCATGGTTTCCTTGGACAGTCTTGTCTGGGATCTGGAAGAGAGCCAAGGTGTTGTGCTCTCTTTGAAAAGTGAAATAGAATCTAGATGAAATCATTCACTCTACGCCCTGTGATCGTGACGTCTCTCCTGCTCCCAGTGACTGTGAAAAAATCTATCATAAAAGCTCCAAGTCAGAAATGCTCTAAGCCCAGAATGTTCCAACTTGCTTTTTCCTTTTCAGTAAGAAAGGAAAGTTGTTTTTGCTTACTTGTTTTTTTCTAAATTACATCAAATTTCATTATTGTTGTTCTGCTTTTTTGCTTTTTCTTCTTTTTTTGGCAAAATTTCCAGAGAGAATGATTGCAGTCCTCATTTTCCTCCTGGAGCTACAAGTCTATTTGGTACACGAGACAAAGCCTTCTCAACTGAGATGTTGCCATTTCCTCAGCTACTCCTTTTTGTTTTAGTTGGATGTAACTAATGGTCGCACTCCATGATCTCACAAGCTCACAATCTGTTGCTTTTTCTTTGTCCTGACTGTGTGGAACATAATTGAAGGCCAGTTATTCTATGTGTAACAGTAGCGCAACAAAAACCTTTCCAAAAATAGAGCCCTCATCCAGCTGGCATACTGGGAACTGGATCTTGAAATAAGGGCCACCTGTCATCAAGCTTTTACAGTATTTGGCCAGGGTTTTTTTTTTTTTAATTTCTTTTAGTTTAATAAATAAAAGGAGAAGTACTTCTTTAGGTTGTGCAGTTTTGATTTCTCAACAGTGGCTCAGAGCTTATAAGGGAAGGAACTCGTGATCAACTTTTTAAAGCAGCTGTGTCTGTCCTAAGATCACATGGCAGTTACAGAGGGAAGCCATGCCATCCTGCAAAAAGATGTAGCTACGGTTAAAAAAAAAAAATTCAGATGGACACTATTCACACTCTACATGTTTCAAAACACTGTATTATTTCCATAGCACTGCCCAATAATGCTTCCATTATTGAAATGACCAAGGCATTTGGTTTTCAACTTTGGGGAGAAACTATGACTTGGTCACCTCCTCAAAGATATCAGCAGTTCTAGCTTTTCTTCAAAAGCACCAAACCACCACCCCAGGGGGGGCATTCACTTATCTTGACTACCGGTTCGCAAATGTGAGCGCACGCATCACCTCCGCGCATGTGCAGAGCATCAAAAAGGGCCGTGATGACATCCAGGCGGTTGGGTGGAGCCTCCTGCAGCTGCCGCTACCAGTTCACCCAAACCGGATAGAACTGGTTGAATACCACTACTGCACCACCCGATGTAGAAATATGGGTTGCCAATGCTGCTCAAGATCCTTCAGGAAAGTGACATGTGACCTTGCTCAGAGATAGGATGATTCAGAGTGACTATTACAAAGGGCAGCTGGACAGTAAATGCATTTCCCTAATGGAGTTCTGCCTTGAGTTCTTTAGTGTTAATGTTTTGAGGTTTTATTGTAAAATAACCTTTTTATATTTAATGAAAATTCAGTGCACTATAAAGTGCATAGAACTTGCCTTCAGGTGACTGAGTAGAATTTTTTAGCATACGATGACAACATGACAGAAGAGAAGTAAATATATATACACAGTCTACCTAACTTTAAGTAAAACTTCTACAAAGGTATCACAGTGGCCTCATAACTGGATGTCCAATTCAGCTATCCAAGCAATCGCCTCTGATGTTGCTTCATGCAGCTCTTCTAGGGAACCAGAGAGGAGAGCTTAGTCACCCATATCCGTAGCATTCCTTAAACTACACGCGGTCCCTGGACAGAGCTAAATAGGTGACAATGACCAGAGGCACATATATCACCCTTTGGGATCTCATGGCCAAAACAAACAAGTGCACAAAATCAGATTGAGTAGAATGCCTCTCTGCTTTCAGAAACAGACAATACCTGGTCTTATTACTTTATACCTGAACACTTCAGAGTGCTTTGTAAGGGCTTGCTCTACCTCTGGAAAAGTGAGCTCCAGAAGCAGATGCTGAAGACTAAGGAATGAGCATTGTGAGAAGGCACAGCTTTATGTTTCATAGGGCCTGTACTGTGCCCATTCATTTAGGCCAGCATGTTCCTTTAAAAGCACTTCATGGCATTGACAGCTCAGGTCTTTTTCTGCATATTATTTGATAGTTTAGCCATCAAAAAGGTCCTTATACTACAGCCTTTTTCTTTCTATGCCTGCAGCCCTTAGGTGACAGTCACCCAATAAAATAGACCACTCTCCAGAACTTCCTCTTTCTCAGCGGTTATCCAATTTGTCCAGCTAGAAGTAGAGAAAACAGCCAAAACAACAATTGCAGGTATGCAGTCCTCAAGTTATGACCATAATGGAGCCTGCCCATCATGGAGCTAAGTCTTGATGGTCACAAAACAAGGTCAGTCACATGCCCGATCTGAACATGGCACTTGGTGAACCAATTGTTTGCTATGGGCAGGGGTTTAGCCAAAACCAAGTGTTGGTTTTCAGCAAAACTATCATAAAATGTGGTCATATGGCTGTGGGACAGTACAAACAGCCATAAATGTGGTTGTTGTTGCCAAGCACCTGAAGTTCAGTCATGTGTCTGTGAAGGAGGGGGAGGTAATCATCGTAACTTCAAATGGTCACTATACGACAGTCATATGTTGAGGACTAACTGTACCCTTTCTGACTCCATGATTCTTCCCATCACCCATCATCTCTGCTTACTATCTCTCCTTCTCACATTCTTGGCAGAAAAGTAAGAAAATACTGGTAGAGCTGAAACTATGGGCATGATTCACACTTAACTTCAATGTTACTTCCCTAACCCTAACCCTAACGCATAACCTTGGTCTTGTCAACCCATGATTCATTAGATGTGTCCTGCTATTCTCTTTATTACTAAATATCCATACCACAAAACCTAGAAGGAAGAAAAACGTGTTAGGCAAAAATGCATCATGGCCATTCTATCTATCTTCTTGATTCTGCTAAGGATCACTAAGGAGAAAAGGCCTAGGAGTTTCCATGAAAACAATAGGATCCAGACAATAGGATCAACTGATCAGCTGAGGTATATGTCAGAGCCAGAGATTATCCTCTTGGCAAGCTAATATTCTGCTGACAAAGAAATGAATTATTGAAAGGAGAAAGAAAGGAGACTGAAGGCTGGATTGGCTCCAGAGACATGGGGATAAAACTGATTGGTTAAGCATGAGCCAGGTAGAAAGTGAACTGCTCGTGAATATTACAAGCTGTAAGCAGACCTGGTAGATCAAGAGCTGGGAAATAATAATATTTCTAGACATCCAGAATACATCATGCCAGATATCACAGTAGACAAAGAAAAGCAATATCAAATGACAGCCAAGTAGCGATAAAGGACCTGGAAACATTATAAAATATTGGAATTTAAGATTTGGGGTTAGACTGGTCAAAGCTTTCTCCTCAACTATGAAGCAGAGGTGGGTTTCAGCAGGTTCTGACCAGTTCTGGAGAACCGGTAGTGGAAATTTTGAGTAGTTCGGAGAACTGGTAGTAAAAATTCTGACTGCCCCGCCCCATTTATTCTCTGCTTCCCGAGTCCCAGCTGATCAGGAAGAAATGGGGATTTTGCAGTAACCTTCCCCTGGAATGGGGTAGGAATGGAGATTTTATAGTATCCTTCCCCTGCCATGGCCACCAAGCCATGCCGCGCTCACCAAGCCACGTCCACAGAACCAGTAGTAAAAAAATTTGAAACCCACCACTGTTATGAAGTCTCAGATGTTATAGAAAGCTATAGAATTCTTAGCTTTTGGATAAAGCTTGAATTGAGTTTAAATTCAGTAGAGGATGGATAGATAGGTACAGATAGAAATAATGAGGATGATCTTGGGTAAGTGTTTCTAATTGAATTAGTGTATCTTTTAAAAAAAATAAAAGAGAAAGAAGGTTATTTTAATCTTAAAGAAAGAAAGGTCAGGTTTATCAGGTTCCTAACTTCGTTGAAATTATTAAAGGAGTAAGCTGATTTTTTTAACCAACCAGTGGATGCAGTGCCGGGTTAAAGTTCACTGGTGCCCTAAGCACTGACAAATCTTGGTGCCCCCCTCCTTTGTACATACTGTACAAATCTTCATTGTTTTTTTTTCTTTCTCAACTTTGTGGTGCCCCCTTTGGGCCTAGTGCCCTAAGCATGTGCTTAGTCTGCTTAATGGTTAATACACCACTGAGTGGGTGAGGTACTATTCTTTACTGCATTTTTTTCAAAAATATATTCCACAATGTTCAATACCTTAATTAATCTCAAATCAGTCTGGTTTCCCTTCTTCTGCAGTAGTAGAGCACTAGCCATCTCCCAGATTTATGGCTACAAGATCTGGATTGTCAAAATTCAGACAGCCAATAGATGGCAGCAAAGAGTTCCAGGTTTGTTTTTTTTTAATCTCTTTTTGCCATCTAGTGATCATCTGGAGTTTTGCAATACATGTCTGGAATTTCTAGCCAAAATTCTATCATCAGAAACTTCCTCATACTTTCCAGTTTATATTAGCATCAATTATTTTAGAAATTGTCTTTTTTTTTCCTGTTTCTCACTGGCTGTAGAATGGAAGAATCATGAATATCAGTCTCTCATCCAGGGATTGTATCAGACAAGTAATATCACATCTCAAGACAAACTACTTGGGAAATAGAATTCAGCGGAAAATGTCACACCAAATAATGCTATTTTTATAAAAAAAAAATACCAACAAAACCCAGGACAACTGAAAGTCATTT
The DNA here is from genome assembly GCF_059756535.1 of Pantherophis guttatus. Taxonomy (NCBI): domain Eukaryota; kingdom Metazoa; phylum Chordata; class Lepidosauria; order Squamata; family Colubridae; genus Pantherophis; species Pantherophis guttatus. The sequence goes on from NC_142063.1 coordinate 105,119,115, forward strand.
TGCAGGTCATTACATTCTAAAAGAGAAACTGTCATTTAGCAAAAAGATTTGCAGTGACAATTTGAAGCAGATGATTTATTCATTCCAGAAGCATGAAAGGCAAGCAGAGATCTAGTTCAGAATGCAAAACAGGAATGTTAAGAGTCGAGTTCAGGGAAGAGAATTTTCATAGACTAACCAGCTGAATGAGATTGCCGGGCATGATCCCTTTGACAATCCAAGGAAAGGAGTTCTTGGCTTGCAAATATTCCAGGGATGAAATGACCCAGGGCTGATAGAAGGACATGTGCAGTAATGGATCTGAAAATATGGCAAATTCAGTTGTTATGCAAAGGTCACTACAAAGGGGAAAAGGAAGGGATCACATATTTTAATAGATTCAGACCCATATATGCCAGTGGGAGTGGGGGCAGCAGGGTGCAAACGATTAAATGTGCATCAGGGTATCACATTTATTTATTTATTTAGCGCATGGCAAGGATATCTTAAAGACTTGTCTTCAATCTCAGGATGCAAGGATTTGGGATGCAACACCACAGTTTATTTATTTTGACTGGATACTTATTCCAGATCACAATATTCCCAGATTCCAAATGATATTTGTAGACACTGAATAATTTAGCACATACTGGATTTTACCATAGCAGCACCAGATAAGAGACTGCAGATTTTTTTTAAGGTTTCAGGAGGAGTCACCAGTTTATTGCACTTATAAATTCCCATTGTACCATAGGAGAAGGGGTCTTCCTATACTTCATGCAAAATATCTTATTTGCTCATTTAGAGCTCATATCAGGGGTGAAATGCTCCCGGTTTGGACCAGATCGCCTGATCCGGTAGCAATGGGTGAGTCAGAGAACCGGTAGCAAAAATCCCTGCCCCCCCCCATGCCCAGCTGAGCCACACAATCATCAGCGGCTTTTTTTTTTTTAATTTTTAAAAGCATTTTTTCTACAACTTCTTCGGCCAAAAAAATGCTTTTAAAAGTTTTTTTAAAAAAGGCTCTAATGATCACGCAGCTCAGCTGGGCATGGGCAGAGGCTTTTAAAAGCATTTTTTTTACAACCTCTTTGGTCGAAGAGGTTGTAGAAAAAATGGTTTTAAAAGTAAAAAAAAAAAAGTTGGCCACGCCCACCCAGTCACATTAAACGCCCCCACCAAGCCACACCCACAGAACCGGTAGTAACAAATTTTACATTTCACCACTGGCTCATATACTATATACTAAAACTAGAAGAAGAAAAACATATATATATATATATATATATATATATATATATATATATATATATATATATATATATATATATACATATATATATATATATATATATATATATGTTTTTCTTCTTCTAGTTTTTCTTCTATATATATATATATGCCATAGTTGTTTTTTTCTTAGAAGTTGCATCAATTATTAAAAACAGATTATGTGGATTGCAAAAGAATTATTTTGATTTTTTTTTTTTTTAGCTCTCATTGCATGCGTTTCTTATGGTAGAATTTGAGTAGAATCCTGGATTCACAGGATACTGATTCCTGGGCTTTTTCAGGCAGCCAATGATTTTCACCTAAATGAAAGTTCTTTCATACTTCAATGAAACTTAACCTTATGGGCTTGTTGGCATGTGTAGCAAAATTAAGGAGAGAGAACACAGATAAAGTCCTGAAATGGTAAAATGAATGGTATCATTTCAAATTCAAGTGAAGGTGTCATTTTAAATGTAAATTTAAGATATTTTATATGAATTTTATTAATTAATTAATTTTATTAAAAGTTAAAATGAACTAATGCAGAAGAAGGGAAGGGAAGGGAAGAAAGAAAGAAGTATAGAAAGATAGGATGAAAAGAAACAGAAAGAAGAAGCTTCCAATTTCTTCTGCAGCAGCTATAAGTATGATTACAAAGTTATCTCTTACTCTTTGGTTACAAAAAGAAGCAGTTTTCTATTATCCATTTTTTCTAATCATCAAAACCACAAGTCATAAATGCATTTTTTCTGTTTCATACAAAAAGGAGTTTCTATACATGTAGTACATCTTTTCTATAATCAAATAAATTAATTTAGCCATCTTTGCAAGTTCCATCATCTTCACCAACTATTCCTCTATTGGGAATAGGGTTGAATCTTTCCATTTTTGAACATATAATAATATCGCTGCAGTTGTCATATAAAAAGCAAAGTTTCATGACTTTTTTCTTAGTTTCCTTTCTATTAGTCCCAAAAGAAAAGCCTCTGGTTTCAATTGTACTTTAGTTTTTAAAATCGTCTGAATCAATCAATATTTGTGTGTGTGTGTGTGTGTGTGTGTGTGTGTGTGTGTGTGTGTATGGTATATTTCTATCCAAATTTGTTTGGCTTTTTACACATCAGCCAAACATGATAAAATGTCCATGTTATTAATATTTCCAGAAGAAATTCAAAATACCTTTATACATTCTAAACCAGTTTTCCTGTGACAAATAATTTCTCTTAAATGATGCAATCAAACTTCTATTTAAGGTTAGAACATAATATAAATTTCATTCCTTTCAGCCACACATTTTCCTATTGGTTCCCATTGATATTAATTTATTTTATGGTTTGTAGTCCATTTCTCTAGGCAGAAAGCATTTTCAAAGCACTTTCTTACTAATCTGGATAAATAAATCACCTACTCTCACTTTGTCTGGACTGAGCTCAGTTTATTGACTTTCACAGATTATTACGATGCATTACCATCAACAGGAACTGATTAGAAAATAGGCTTCCACAGTTGAATTCAGTAAAAAAGAAAAGAGCAAGCATGTGATATTGGTAACACACTGAGTACTTTCATTCAAATATTAAGTAGTATGGAGGAATATAACAAAGTTCTTTGACACCCAAAATAATACATTCCAAAAGTTTAGCCAATAATTCCTGACTACTAAATTATTAATCATCCAAGGCAGGGGTGCTATTCAGCAGGTTCTGTCAGGTTCTGGAGAACCCGTAGCGGAATTTTTAGCGGAGAACCGGCAGCTACCACGTCTGGCTGGCCTTAGAGTGGGGAGGGCATGGGGATTTTGCAGTATGCTTCCCCTGGAGTGGGGTGGGAATGGAGATTTTGCAGTAACCTTCCCTGCCACGCCCACCAAGCCACAGCTACAGAACCGGTAGTAAAAAAAATTGAATTCCACCACTGATCCAAGGAGCAATGGAACTAAGGCAAGACAATACTTAATGATCAAAAGTCACTAAGTCTCCGTGTCACCATATAATTCTTCTCTGCAAACATCATTCCACATAATAACCAGCAAGTTATTTACTTTCAAAACCAGGAACAGTTTCAACCAAGATGGAAGTTTCCTTTGGAGGAAGAGTTACCTTGATAATCATTCAGAATCACCACCCTTGATCCATAGGATGGAAGTGGCAAATTCCATTCTACCACACCTTCAGCTGCAAGTGTGGACTACTCTGTTTCCATGTCCTGTTGTAGCCATCTTTCACAACACTATCTTTCACCCTTGAATGTCTAATCTATGTTCAGATTTCTACTTCCCAGACATACATAAGAAGGCCTGCATCAGAAGTGGCATTCAACCAGTTCTGGCAGGTTCTAGAGAACCGGTAACGGAAATTTTGAGTAGTTCGGAGAACTGGTAAATACCTCTGGTTGGCCCCGCCCCTATCTATTCGCTGCCTTCCAAGTCCCAGATGATCAGAGTCCCAGCTGATCAGCTGGGTCTTCTTTTGTTGCCCTGCACAGGAGAACAGGGCTGGAAAGCAGGTTAGTAGGGTGGGGAGGGAATGGGGATTTTATAGTACCCTTCCCCTGGAGTGGGGTGGAAATGGGGATTTTACAGTATCTTTCCCCTGCCACGCCCACCAAGCCATGCCACACCCACAAAGTAACGCCCACAGAACCGGTAGTAAAAAAAAATTGAACACCATCACTGGCCTGTATCCACTGAATAGCTGTTTAATATTCAGGTACCGTCATCTGGTTACTTTTAACTGAGCATGTCAAAATAAGAACCTAGATATTGATTACTATAATGAGCTGGACTCGGGCAGCTGCAGAACTTGTAACAGAAAATTATGGGAATGACAACATGCAATATACATGCTCACATATTTTTACATTGTTAAGGAATGAATGAGCCAGCAGGCTTCCAAAGAACAGATGAGCATTAAAAATGGAATGAGTATGTCTCATAAATGACTCATGGGCAGCAAAATGGTATTCAAGTATTAGCTTAAAATAAGCACGATCAAGATATTTTCCATTCTCCAACTCCTCGGACAAAGGTAGTACTGAGGATTTATCTGCAGTGATGGACTTCTATCAAGTCTGTAGCTAACCGAAACAGTTTTGGTGGACACACAAAAAAGTCATAAAATATAGCTCACTTGCTGAAGATAATTTAAAACAAAACCCCCCAAAAAAATCAGATACGGAGTTGAACTCTATTTTTAGGATGATCTATAATTTAGGGTTTTTCCCAAAGGACTGGTTCCACTAGCAGCGCTTCAAAAATTGTCTCTTTAATAAATCTTTTCTTAATAAGAAAAGGCATGGCGGAAAAACACAAGAGGATTGTAAACAGAAGTGAGCGTCATCTGGGACCCTTGTAAAATAACATGAACGAGGCAGAATGATTGCATATTAAAAGAATAGCTGGAAGCACCCAATCTACTCTTCATTAAATGTACATACCATCATTTCACTGATTTGCTATTGCTTGCTAACTCTTCCAGCTGTGAACAAGTTCTTTGTTGAAAATCAGGCTGTTTGTTCCATTTCTGGCATTGGCGCTGATTTAGTCCATAAAAACAAAGGGTATAGCTGGTAAACTTCATCGCCCCAAACCATGAACACTGCGGTTCTCTAAGCCTTGAAATCTCTAAGAAAGGTTAGCATGCACACTAAACCCGGTTTACAGAATTCTTTGGACCAATCAGATGAGTTTAAAACCTTTCTAATTGTCATCCAAATAGCCTTAGTTATGAACCTTATCAAAAACACTTAGATAACTCAACAGCAGAACAATCCTGATCTGTTCCTTGAGGAGCTGTAGGCTGCTATAAAGCTTCTATATAATGTTAACTCCAGAATCTCAAATATCAGTCCCTGGAAAACAAGGAAGTTATTGTCACTGTGACCATATTGTGGATTCCTATGGGCCTAGCGATTAAGATGCTGGACTCATCAACCAAAAGTCTGGCAGTTCAAGTCCCAAGCACTGTGCAACAGGGTGAGCACCTGTCCTTGCCCCAGTTCCTGTCTACCTAGCAGTCTGAAAGCAAGTAAATGATAAGTAGATAAACAGGTACCACTTTGGTGGGAAGCAGAGGTGGTATTCAGCAGGTTCTGATCAGTTCTGGAGAACCGGTAGCAGAAATTTTGAGTAGTTTGGAGAATCGGTAAATACCACCTTTGACTGGCCCCGCCCCCATCTATTCTCTGCCTCCGGAGTCCCAGCTGATCGGGAGGAAATGGGGATTTTGCAGTAACCTTCCCCTGGAATGGGGTGGGAATGGAGATTTTACAGTATCCTTCCCCTGCCATGTCCACCAAGCCACACCCACCATGCCATGCCGCGCCCACCAAGCCACACCCACAGAACCAGTAGTAAAAAAAATTCAAATCCCACTACTGGTGGGAAGTAAGTATTTCCTGCGCTTTGGCATATAGTCATGCCAGTCACATGACCTACAAAATGTCTTAAGACAACACTGGCTCCCTCGGCTAAGAAATGGAGATGAGCAACACCTCCTAGAGTCAGACATGACTAGACAGAGGAAAACCTTTAACTTTTTATAGGCATCTTAGTGATCACTGTGATATCCATCATTAAACCACACATTTTCTTTGGCTTCATGTATCACTGGTTCTTTTCAGTTTAAATTCATGTGGTGATCATTGGTCAGGAGGTCATCATGATTGGCAAGAAATTGCAGCCATACACAGGTTACATGTTTGAAGTTCAGGTTATCTGTCGGTCTTCTTTTGCATCATAGATTGTTAAATCACTTTCTCATCACCCTGAAGGTAGTTAAAAGCTGATGAAGTATATTTTATAGCCCAAAAGGTTGGAAGGACATAAAAACATATTAGCTGTCAGTTAGTGGAGCAGACTACCACATGAAGTGGTGAGTTCTCGTTTGCTGGAGATCTTTAAAGAGAAGCTGGATGGTCACCAATCAATCAATACTGTAGTGGGATCCAGAATTGATTGGGTGGAACATACAATCGTAGACATCTCTTCAAATCTATCATTCTATCATTCTACGGTTCTACAAAAACGGAAGGCAGTTGTTGACAAGTTGATGTCATCGAACCAACCCAAAAAAACAAAGAACCTATGTGACATAAGGAAAAACTGTGGAAAATTCCATTTTTTTTTTCTCTCAATATGGGAAGTGGCTCTAAACATAATGCTTTAGATAGGGCTTGTATCCTTTCTCTCTGACCTTTGAAAAGGGAGAGCAAGCATAGCTTTGCATGGAAACACTTGCTAGAAGGAAGATGCCATTTACAGCTGAAAAGCTGAGCATTTGAGAACTGCTAGTCCAGCTAAGGAAGCCCTGGGTACACATTGCAATTCCTTGGAGACTTTATTGCCAGAGACAGTGTAATTAACTAGGAATGACTTTGGAAAGAACGGACAATTACCATTTTATCTGTCTCTCTCTCTCCTTCCCTTCCAGACTCTGCCAGGGTTGTCAGACAGAGCCTTTGTTTGGTGGCGAATTGCTTTGAGTCGCTTTATCCCTGTGTATAAGTAAACAATGGCAACAATGCCTGGCACTTCTGTGGCACTGGGCACTGTTGAAATACTGTCCAAATTTCCCTTTAATAAATTTTCCCTGTCTCAGGCTTGGAGACTGACAAAAGTATATTTGGTTTTGGGCTTGTTCAGTTTTATGCAACCAACCTCATTTTGTTTATCTTTTCTATCCACAGTAATACCACTTATTATTATGGGGTGCCTGTCAAAGCTGCAGATGTCTCCCCAAACAACTCCGATTATTTCAAATGTCATCAGTTTGGAGTGAAGGTCTTCAAATAATCAAGATTATTCCAAACTTCAAAACTTACACCCTTTGCTGAATCAAGAAGGGATAGGCAAGAAGAAATGAGATTTCTTTTTTTAAAAAAAGCAGATTAAATTGAATAATTATTATGGTTAGCCTGTAGCTAAATGCTAATTTCTCAGCTTCGGTATTGTTCATCTGTAAAGCAGAACTATCAGTTGAATCTGACTAAATCTTTGGTCAAATATCTTGGCCAGTTTTATAAAACGTTAGAATTCTTTCTTTGTCATCCATATACCATGACTCAAACATGGCATTTGACTTTGCTCTCAGAGCCAGCCCCTACTTCAGATCTGGTTTGGTATGCATCCATTTATATTCTAATATAACAACAATAACAACAGATCCAATACACATAAGGCCTATTTGTTGCTGATCTAAAGCACTGCATTACAGAACTTATATTTTTAAGAATTCGTGCAATATTATACTTGTTTTATTTCTAATTAATTTCTCTATATGGAATAGGGTTATTATGGTTGAAAGGTTACATTAGCCATCCATCCTATGATTGTTGCCAATTTACCATTTGTAAAGTTTGATGCCAAAGCCATATATTCAGTTAGTTTGTGTAGGATCTTTTACATTATATAAAGGGGAGATGGGTGCATCCCTTCCATTCTATGCTTCAGTATGATTTATTGTACTCATAATAGAAATAACTTCCCCAACTTTTATATTATCTACAGGCATGGTATATATATGTTTTCAACCTTCTTATCCACATAAGAAACTGTATTAAGGCCAGATTTATTTGACTTGCAGTATTTTAAACCAGCCGGAATAACTTTTGCGCCATTTTGATGGCTTCAACTGTTAGATTTAATATAGAAGCACCATTTGAAAAATTCAATATAAATTACATTCTGGCCAATATAACTTTTCAAATTTCAAAGTTATGAACAGGAAAAGTAAAAATAGTTCTAACTATTAATTCTGAATATATCTCAAGGTGTTACTCTAATCAGTTTAGCTGCTATATTGATCATGCATTCAGAGCTCTCTTATGCGAATAAAATACAGTAACAACATTTTATTTTTGCTTTTGATAGCCTTTTAACATTTTCCCCCTTATTACTGTTCATCAAGCTCTCTAATCTAATTGAGCAATGTCTTTAAAAGTATGAATAAAAGCCACCAAATGAGTATACGTATGCAGTTTTTTCTATCAAAATAATTCTCCCCACCCTTTTCCATTAATGATTCCATTATACTGTACACTGAGATTGTTTGGTAGAATAAATGAGGACCAACTGCAAAACAAATACATGAAGAAAGAGTAAAAGGGTCAGGAAGAAGAGGAAGACAGAAAACATTGTGGTAAAATGAAGTTGATGCATATCTCACATTGACAAATTTTAAATGAGATTTCGGCAATGAATTTTGGCCCTCCAGATACACCCGATTCATATCTTACACTATCTCTTTCCCTATTTTCTCATTCTCCTCCATTTCTGAATTTGGTTCTCATCTTCCATCCTTTTGGTTAATGTTAACTGGATGGGAGAAACCTGGTAGAAAGGTGATCATGATCTCTAACAGTGATGGTAAGCCCTGCTTGAAAATGATGCTCAAGAGAGCATTGGTGAAAACCCTTTGCATAGTCCAGTTCATCCTTAAGGAGATGCTGAAAGACTTGAAGTTTCTGGAGAAAACAAGAAGCCTTTAGAACAGGGGAGAGCCGGTAAGTGTTGAGCAGCAGAAGATGGTAGTCATAAGTGGTCTGAAACAGTGACATCTAAGTAAGAGCATAAACTGAGTTATAAGTGAACTCAGCCATTCACCAGGCCAATTATTTTGATGACAGCTTATGTAGTAATAAAGCTATTGTTTTAAGATTTCAAATTCTCTATCTGACTATGGATGATGGGGACAAGATACATAGAAGAGTGCACCCAACTGCTAAAATAAATTCCAAAAATATGCCACACATATGGGACTCTCTTACAAATGAGAGATTGGCTCATTTGTAGTTCTGAAAAAACCTGCTGAATGAATAGGCCAACTGCTTTGGGGATGGGGGAGAGGCCACGAAAGAGAATGAAAAGAGATCCACTATCATCAGAACAGCATCCAAACCTCTGAGACATGATAGACCAATTATACAGTCCAAGGAGGTGTTTCCCAAAGCTGTTATAAAAAGTGGATGCAATGTGACATCCAGACAGTTAGCTGATCAAGTGCATGTTATGGCAACAAGCGTAGCAAAGAAGAAACGAAGAGTATAATATCTGTTCCACAAAAGTGACGGATAAGAAGATGGATGTTTCTAAAATACTCCATGCCCAGCTGATCAGGCCAATTGTCAGAGAAGAAAGGTCAAAGTTTTCTATGAGCAAAATGAAGTATGAAAGAGGGTTGAGAGGTATGTTCTTTTTTACCTTGTGTCAAAGGTAACCCTTGCCATGGAGGCATTTAAGAAAAAACAAAAAACAGTGCATGAACTATAAAGGGACACGGTGAGAGCAAGAACAACTTGCAAGAATTGACCTGGTGTACACTAGCTGTAGCTATAGTTCAGTGATGGTATTCAGCCAGTTCTATCTGGTTTGGGCGAACTGGTAGCGGCGGTTGCTAGAGGCTCCGCCCACCCGCCCGGATGTCATCATATCCTGTTTTTGATGCTCTGCACATGCGCGGAATGCTCTGCGCATGTGTGGAAGGCTCTGTGCATGCGTGGAAGGATCTGCGCATGCACGGAAGGATCTGCGCATGCACGGAAGGCTCTGTGCATGCATGTATGGCTCTGCGCATGTGTGGAAGGCTCTGCTCATGCGCGGAAGGCTCTGCGCATGTGTGGAAGGATCTGCGCATGCACGGAAGGATCTGCGCATGCACGGAAGGCTCTGCGCATGCATGTAAGGCTCTGTGCATGCATGTATGGCTCTGCGCATGTGTGGAAGGCTCTGCGCATGCGCGGAAGGCTCTGTGCATGTGTGGAAGGCTCTGTGCATGCATGGAAGGCTCTGCGCATGCATGGAAGGCTCTGCGCATGCGCGGAAGGCTCTGTGCATGCATGGAAGGCTCTGTGCATGCGTGGAAGGCTCTGCGCATGCACGGAAGGCTCTGCGCATGCACGTATGGCTCTGCACATGCACAGAAGGTGGTGTGCATGCACGGAAGGATCTGTGCATGCACGGAAGGATCTGTGCATGCACGGAAGGATCTGCGCATGCGTGGAAGGCTCTGTGCATGTGTGGAAGGTTCTGCGCATGCACGGAGGTTGAGTGTGTGAGCAAAGTGAGCACACGTGCGCGCGCACTCACATTTGTGAACCAGTAGCAAAGGTAAATGAATACCACCCCTGATATAATTCCTTTCCTTTTATTTCCTGCTTTCAAATTCTTTTGCCCACCAATTTTTCATCCTTTTTTGTGTTTTGCAAACTTTTGCTGACCCCCCCCCCCACCCAAAGGAATGATGGATTCTGTATGATCACTCTGGCATTCTTATTTCAGATAAAAACATTTCATGATTTATATTCAGTAGCATACCAATGTGGCATAAGGATGCTACACTCAACTGGTTTAAAGAGAAGTGTAATGTTGGCAACATTACAAAAGCTCATATGGAAAAACTGCTCTTGTTTGGAAAATATGCAATTGTCATGTTTTATAAATTGCATTAGATGCATTTCAATTTGGAAGTATGTTTCTAAAGACATGCTGTTTTAAACAGCGATGTCAGAAGAGTCTAGACATATTCCATCAAGGCATCTGTTGTCAACACTTTGTTTCCCATCCTGATCGTAACAATAAATGTGGGTCTTTAAAATGCCATAAGAGTGTTGCTGCCTGCAGATGAGAGCAATAAAAGAGAATTTACAAAATAGAATTGTAAAAACGAAGGACAAAAGAGAGATGCTAGAGAGAGAGAATGGATGCTTCCCCTCACTTCTCTTCCTGAGCCTACCCGTTGCTTACTTCACCTCCCTCCAGAGGGGCTCCCAGTTGAATGAGTATGGCCGTAAACTGGAAAAAAAGGGGCCTAACCAGGCCATTAAAAGGTAACAGTTCCCCTTGCACATATGTGCTAGTCGTTCCCGACTCTAGGGGGTGGTGCTCATCTCCGAAGAGCCAGCACTGTCCAAAGACGTCTCCGTGGGTCATGTGGCCGGCATGACTAAACGCCAAAGGTGCACGGAACGCTGTTACCTTCCCACCAAAGGTGGTCACCATTTTTCTACTTGCATTTTTTACGTGCTTTCGAACTGCTAGGTTGGCAGAAGCTGGGACAAGTAACAGGAGCTCACCTCATTACGCAGCACTAGGGATTCAAACCGCTGAACTGCCAACCTTTCGATCAACAAGCTCGGCATCTTAGCCACTGGGCCACCGCGTCCCCTAACCGGGCCATTGGACACAGTTTATGCAAGCCAGACAACACTGAATTGTCAAGTGGTTATTTTGAAAAAGATTTTAACTTTGGTTAAACATTGGGAAAACTGTGAGCTTGAAGATGGCATGTTGTTGTAACTATATCCTGAAGGTCTTAACAGGCACTGATGCAGTATTGTAGAGATGTGGGGGGTGGGGGGAGGAATGAATGTTCAGGTTTGTTTTTCCTTCTTCTTTTGGGCAGGGGAATACTTTAATGTACCATTTTGTGTTTGCATGCCACTCAGAGATACGAGATGGGCAGCCATATATGAGATGGGCAGCTAAATAAATAAATGTTGAATTCATTCAACTTAAAGAATCAAGAAATTTTAGTGATGCTATTTGCTGACCGAAATTCTGATGGGGAAATCTGGAAGTTTTCCAAAGAATGTATGCAACCCTTTGGCTGCTAGTTCCTTATTCATCAACCTAGTTGATCCATCACCTAGTTTCTTGATCAGCTTGTTTTAATTAAGAGCTAATTGATAAGGGAGAACAGATCATTTGGTGATTTCATTCTTGATTTGCATATGCTTATATGAACTGCCTCCATCAAAAGCAATCATTGTGCCTTATGACACAGTGTGAATATCATTTTTATAGCTGTTGATCAGTGATGTCATTATTGTTTTAGATGAATCTTTACCAGAAGAAGAAAGACAGAAGAACTACAGAGCAATCAAGGATTTTCACTTGGCTGAAGTCTCAGCCTTGACCAAAAAAAGTCAGACAGAATAAATTCTTTCCATCTTTTCAGTTTCCACAATGATATTCACACTGCTTCATAATGGACAATTATTTTTGGATCGAGACACTTCATACAAGTATTTGCAAATATCCAGATTACTAGTCCAAAGTCACCCAACCTAGCATATTCTAATTTTGGTGGGGTGCAGGTAAAGAGAGCAAAGTATTTCTTATTCTCAACTCTGTATGCTGTTTTGTAATGTGGATTCTAAAAAAATCCATGTAGAGAATTTTTAATCTATTTGTCTTTTACCAATATTGCTACCCAATGAGTCTGGCTTAATTTTCCACAAATGATGCTTGGGCTTTTCTAGAATGCTAGAATTGGATTGGACAGCCATATGCATGAACTTCTGTATCAGATAGTCCAGATAACACTGATGTAATTCTAATTTTTTAAAATTCTAAAATAAAATGCTGTACAATTTAGTAGTTTTTATGTCTCACACAGAGGAAAGGATGATTCTCTTTCACATTAGTCTTTTAAACCTGTATGAATATTTTTTAAAAAAAAAAATCTTGGCCACAGTCCAAGCAGGAAATAAAAGGAGGAATGCTAACATGCCAGTGAAATGTAGGCTGCAACCCAACACATATTTATATAAGAATAAATCCCACTCAGCATATGTTTGAATAAATCTTCCAAAGAGTGTAATGTTAAACATTGGTTAGAAGCTAAAACATGCATTTGTCTGAGTAAGCCCATTGCTCTTAATAGGATCATTCTAAAACAGATGCCCACTGATTTAATTAGAACTTAAACTTAAAAAAAAAAAAATCATACCCAACTTCTGGCAAATGTTAAAACAACTTAAAACTTGTTTCAAAAAAAAAATGAGTAGAGTAATCATATCACAAGTATTTATTTTATGCTTGAGTTTCTATTGCAGTTGGTTACTTATTTTCAACAAATGGTTGCATAACTATCATGGCCTTCTCCGTGATGGCTCCCTCTCTCTGGAACATCATTCCCCCAGAGATTAGTGGGGATTAGTTCCCACTCTAATACTCTTCCAGAAGGCATTGAAGACCTGGTTCTGCCAGCGGGCCTGGGGAACCCAGAGCGGGATGGAGCCCATTAAATGGCTCATGTGATCTGCTGTCACCAGGGTGGGGTGTGTCTGATTTTATCATGTTTTATTATATTAATTTATTTGATTCTTTTTATTAGTTATATTGTTTTAAATGAGGTTTTATATTCTGTAAGCTGCCTTGAGTCGCCATGGGTGAATAGATGGCAATATAAATTCAATAAATGAATAAATTAAATAACTAGACAAATGAAAAACAACATTTTTATACACATAGAGAGGGAGGAATAATACATAGAGGATGGGTTCAGATAAATCTTTTTTTCACAGAGCTGCATCCCTCAGCACCATACTTAGATTTTTTTTCTGGCCAAGATGCACACTTCTCTTTTCATTTTGTAAGTTACTGAGGCTACAGAAACATCATGATGATGATGAGGAGGAGGAGGAGGAGGACGAGGAGGACGAGGAGGAGGACGAGGACGAGGAGGACGAGGAGGAGGATGCACTGACATCATTGACAAAAACAGAATTCTTCTTGGATACTCTTTGAAAGAGATGTAGAGTAAATACATTAAAATTTGTAACCAACCTGATCAGTGGTGTCCAAACACTGTGTGAGAACCTGAGCGTGAAGGCCATTAACCATATGGTCACTGGTCAAAGGCACCCCACATGGTCAAGAAGCTTCTCATACTTCCATAAATATGTAAAAGTTTGCCATGCTGTCAGTGTTTCCAAACAAATGTTGACTTTCAAATGAAACATGCTTAAGCAGTGATTTGCCATACAATAGATGGCCATCTGCTGTGCCCTGCCTGGCCAAACTGTTTTAATTAGCCTGCCCCAATTGGTGCACTTCAGATGGGTTGGGGTGGTGATTCCCAGCACTCTTAGCCAACTGTGTTGTGATTGGTGAGGGGGGGAGAGGACCGAGAATGGGGAGGGTGGTGGAATCAATCCCAGGACAGACATTATTCTTCTCTGTCCTGGACCAGGTGATTAATTTTCCCCCTGTTTCTATTTGGACTTCCTGCTGGGTCAACATTAATTAATGGAACTAACCAGCAATAAGAAATGAATGAACTCTCTATTAAATGTCCCTGTTAAATCTGTCCAATAATCACTCTGCAGTAAGCTTGTTAAATCTGTTGTTTACTTGGAGTTTTTAAATGCACTCTTAGTTTTAGACTGGTGTGAGTGTACAGATGCAAACATACAGCAAGAGAGGGAGAGAGAAGCCCGCACACTAGTAAGCAAATTGTCACTATCCAGGAATGTCTGTCATCTTGGTCCCAAAGGAAGGCACAACGGACTGCCCTTCTCTTTACAATCGAAGGTAAAGCGTAGCGCAGTTATTCGGCCCCCTTCTCTTTCCCCCTTTTTAAATTAACTTTGCCATCCCCTGCCCTGCGCGTAGCTTTGCGCGCTCCGAAGCAACTTGTTAACATTCCTTCGGACTTCCTCCAGCGCGCAGGGCTGCGGGCCGCCCGTAAGGAAGTCTCGGAAGAGAACTCCGGTTCACCTTCTCTTCGCTTGGAAAGGACAATCGATCGCGGTTCAAGAGAAGACTTCCCCAGGCAGCCTTTCAAAAGGATGAAAGGCTGCCTTTTCCAAGGATCTGCCCTGTTGATGTTTAGCCATCAACCACCAGCTCCAGCTCCAGCTCTTTCCTTCATATATGCGTTAGGAGGCGAGATCGATCTTCCATCACGATTTTCGCTCCAAATGCCGGGTCAGTGGAATTGCCAAGGCCAAGCAACGATTCTCTATTTCAGGGGAAGCCAACCCTAAATGTCTCTCTCTCTCTCGCTCCCCCTTTCTCGGCGCTCCCCGGTGCCCATTCTTCCTGCCTGCAGGAATGCGTTGGCTACAGGCTGAACATCGCCGCCTTGCAAAAACGATGGAGCTGCTTTCCTAGACCCGGTTCAGATACCGGGGAGCCCTTCTTAGCCAGTGTGGAAAATCTCGAGAATGCGGAGGGAAGGTGAGGGATTCAGTCCCTCGGTCCACACAAAGAAACAGCGGTCGGCGTGTCCTACCCCCCCCCCCCGCCTTCTTCGCTAGGGACAGGTAAAGGCTTACCTTATGAGATTCTGCAAGCCCTGTTTGCTGGAATTCCGCCTCAAGATCGCACTGGTCATGGTGAGCGAAAATGAATGCGGGGCAGGGACGGAACTCCTGCTTGCGAACCCGCCTTCTTCTCTGCCCACCCCCACCCCAGTCCCTTCCCCAGCTTTTAAGTGTCTTGTTAGTTACTGTGGACCGACTCTCTCTCTCTCTCTCTCTCTCTCTCTCTCTCTCTCTTTCTCTCTCTCTCTCTCTCTCTCTCTCTTTCTCTCTCTCTCTCTCTCCCCCTGTCTCACTCTTTTTTCCCCCCAGTTCAGGAAGTTCTGCAGCTGGTTTTCTTTTGTTTCTCTAAGCCCGCTATCCCACTCGCGCTCTAATACGCCTCCTCTTTCACCCCGACGCCCTCCTTCTCAAACTAGAAGAAACATCTAGGGAAAGAAAAGGATTTTTTAATTTTTTAATTTTTTGGAAAGCCGGCAAGAGACAAAAGAAATATTTTGCTCCCATCTGATCGTTAAAACACACTGTGAAGTCACAATTTTGTCAAAGAGGCAGAGACATATGTTTCTTCCATCCTGTCAAAATCCAAAGTTCACTTGTTAAGAATGCAAAGCTGGATCGAAGATGTATTCTCTTAAGAGAGCAGAACCAGCCTGCATCTAAAGATCAGGGGTGAAATCCAGCAGGTTCTGACAGGTTCTGGAGAACCGGTAGTGGAAATTTTGAGTAGTTCGGAGAACCGGCAAATGCTACCTCTGGCTGGCCCCAGAGTGGGGTGGGAATGGAGATTTTGCAATATCCTTCCCCCAGGAGTGGGGAGGGAATGGGAATTTTGCAGTAGTCTTCCCCTGGAGTAGAGTGGGAATGGAAATTTTGCAGTATCCTTCCCCTGCCATGCCCACCAAGCCATGCCCCCCAAGCCACACCATGTCCACCAAGCCACACCCACACAACCTGTAGTAAAAAAAATTGAATTTCACCACTGCTAAAGATGTTCTGCAGAGTTCTTCCAATGCATTGGTGTAAGCCTGTCCAACTCCGCCAGAAACTCTGAAGCTTTGGCCAAGATTGGAACTATCAGAAAACTATTCTAGCCTGACCCAAGGCAATACAACTGAAATTGGGGCTATTGGGCAGCGTTCCCTAATTTCTCCAGAGGAAGCACTTCTGTGCAGAATTTAAAGGCTCAACAGGTCCACGAATGAACACGTGTGCTTATGTAGAAAGGATGTGTTTCACATCCATGCAGCCACTGCTCCCTGTGAACTTCCAAAGTAGGTGTAGTAAAAAACAGAACAAAAACCCATTTGTAGGATTGTCCCATAGGAAACAGCTAGAGAAATCAAACAACCTTGATGTGGATGATTGAGAATCTCTATAGACATTTAGAGAAATCAAATTCTTTATTCTGAGATGGACAAAATAGCCTCATTTAAGTGATGAAAAGTTAACACAGAAGGTTTTTTTTAATGCAACCTTGCCATAGAGTTGATTTGGTGGCTATAAGAAGAATTTATCTTCACAAATATTTGCTGAGTATGTGATAAAAGGATTGACACTTCCAATTTTCAGTTTGGTAGCAGCTCACTTTATTGACTATCTGAAACTTTCCCCCAACCACCTCTCAGTCTAATAATGACAAATATATCCAACTGCATGTCAAGAAACATTTGTGTATTTAAAGAAGGCTATTGCATCAAATTTAGTAATCCATCATTTTCTGTGGTTTTGTTAACAATCCAAAAACTTGTGATTTTTAACTAATAATTTCATCAAAACAATCCAATTTTCTTGATTTGTGGGACACCATTAACCATGAACTGTGCTCAAGCAACATACTGGATCAAAATTGCCAAGTTGGCTAGTTTTGGGCTCAATATGTCAACTTATTCTTTGGATTCTAGATTTGAGTAGGGCAAAAAATCAAGCTGGGTATATTTTACAAAGGGTTAACAGTCCATTCCTCATTCCTGGAGTTAGAACTAGTATTATACTTAGTCTCAAACAGAATATTCAGATTCCTCAACAAATAACATCCAAATTTTCTTTCAGAATATAGCCTGAAGCAATTCCACTGGCTTCAAAAAATTTGCCCTGGAGTTATCCATTTAAAGGCTGAAACCAGAATGTCAAGCCATCATCAGCAAAGATGGGAATGAAATGAAACGATGGTCCAACAGTCACCATGCTCTTATTATAGACTGGTATGCAGCAGAACTCATAGCAAACTGAGGAGGGGCAGAGAGGAATGTGAAAAGCTGACTTTGATGACAAGAAAAAGCATTGAACCATGGCATAGCCATAGTAAACATGGTAAGTCTGGGGTAGAAGGTGAGGACTGAGTTCAAAAAATGATAGCACAAATTATACTAGCATCATAAGTGCTACAGCTAGGAGTGTTGAGGAGCAGGAGACTATATGTTGAAATCTGGTCAATGTAGCCTGTGGAGATTGGGGATGGGTTCACCCAACACTCTAACTCAGTGATGGTGAAACTTTTCCACATGGAGTGCCAAAAAGGGAGCACTACACGCGTGCGTAGGGCCATGACCAGGAAGAGAAACAATCCATGGGGGCATGAGCATGCTGGATAAGGGACTTCTGGGTTCCGGCGCACACATGTGCGCCAGCAAGCAAGTCTTCCAGTTACTGCTGCACATGTGCACACATTGATCAGCTGGCTGGCATGCATGCTCATGCCAGAAAATGGAAGACCAGCTCTTCCGGTTTCTAGCACTGTCAATGTAGCTTGTGGAGATTGGGGCTGTATTCACCCAACATTCTAACCCAATGATGGCGAACCTTTTCGGCACATAGTGTCGAAAAAAAAGTTTGTGCTTGCACTCATGCAGCACCAAGTACTGAAAAGGGAGCATTATGCGCGTGCACTATGGCACAGGAAGAGGAGTAGCCCAGGAGGCATGCGCATGCCAAATAAGATACTTCTGGGTTCTGCACGCCAGCAAGCAAGTCTTCCAGTTTCCAGCACTGCCACATGTGCAAGACCAGCTGATTGTCATGTGCACATGTGCACCAGAAACCCAGAAGAGGAATGGGTGACACCACTTGTGCCAGGGGATATGGCTCCGTGTGCCACTTTGGATACGCGTGCCATAGGTTCGCCATCACGGCTCTAACCCATAGTTGAACAAAACAATATAAATTCATCCAACCATGGTTTAGAATCACATAAACAAGCCAACCACATGTTAAAGGTGTGTTGTAAATGGGCTGTAGTAGTTTATCTAATTCCCACCTGAGTAAGTAGTAAAAATATAGAAATATTCCTTTCAATCACTCCCTCCAACTCTAACACCATTCCCCGCTCTCAATTTTTAGACAGTTTATGAAGCTAAATGCCCAACAGTTTTTCCCAGTGCATGCATTCCCTAAGTTTATGGAACACTTATGATCAAGGAAAAATCAATAGATGTTTGGGAAGGGAACTTTGGGATAGTGAAGACAAACCAGTGGAAACATTAAGAGGTAAAATACACATGAGCCCACTTAGCCATTATTTTCTCCTTTTCCTTTCTTTCTCACTTACAGGTAGAGCAAGACTTCCAGTTCAGATCTCTTGCTCCCTATTTCATTTCAGATTAAGCAAAGCTCTTCTGAGTGTACCCTCACCTCTCGTTGAAGTCTTCAGGAAAAAAGGAAGATTTAATACAACGTGAGATGGTCTTTCTCCTTCTAGTTCCTTCTGGAGGTGCTAGATTAAATGGTCTATAATTCTTATGGTCAGTGCAGTTTGGTGGTAAAGAGGGCTAATACACCTGCATGGGATGAGATGAGGGGAAACTCACCTAGGTAAATCAGGGCACTTAGTTGATGGCCTATACCAGTGGTGAGTTGCACCCGGTTCGCACCGGTTCTATAGAACTGATAGTAAAACCGGCGGGAGGCCCCGCCCACCGACCCTGACATCATCAAAATGCTTCTGTGTTTGCGCAGAAGAGCACGCGTGCGAGCAAAGCAAGCGCAGGCACACGGCCCGGTTGCAAACCAGTAGTAAAGGTAAGTAGAACCCACTCCTGCCCTATAGCCATGATGGAGAGAAATATTACTCCAACAGCAATAATACTGCCATAGAACCCCTCACCATGATACCGTTGAAGCAAAACTAAGTCCTAATCATACAATCTTGATAAGATTTCCTCTTATTCACTGTCAGTCTGGCAGTACCCAAGAAAAGCAGCCCTGCAATAAAGGAGGATGGTCAGAGGTCGTTCTGCATTTGGAAGAATGAGATTCTATGGGAGGACATGAATTCATCGGGAGGGTATTAATAGCAAAGTGAAAGCTTTATGTGCTCCATATAAAACACCTTGCAATCTCTAAGCTGTCCTGAGGTAAATTAAAAGTAGATGGTATTGGAACAAGATGTGACAACTAATCAGGTGAGCTTTTGTACGATGGGGGGATGGGCACTATTTTGGGATATCTTTTGTTATTTGGGATATTTTTTGTTATTTTTTTTGTAATGGGTGCTCCATCATTGCAGGCTTTTAAAAAGAGATCGGACAGCCATTTAGTATAGGGCAGGGATGGTGAAGCTTTTCGGCACCGAGTGCCCAAACTGGAACTCGCATGCATGTGTGTGCATGTGTGTGCACCGGAGCACCGGAAACCTGAAGACCAGCTGGCCAGCGCATGCATGCCTGTTTTTTGGCTATTTGGGGGGCCATTATCAGGCCATTTTTGGGGGGCGTTTTCAGGCCATTTACCGGCCAGTTTTTGGGCCAGTTTTTTGGCTGTTTTCCGGCGCTCCAGCACCTGCAAAGACCAGCTGGCTGGCGCACATATGTGCACCAGGTGACAACGCATGTGCCCACAGAGAGGGCTCTGCGTGCCATCTCTGGCATGCGTGCCATAGGTTCACCATCACAGATATAAGGACCCTTGCTTGAGCAGGAAATTGGACTAGAAGACCTCCAAGGTCCTTTCTAATTTTGTTATTTTGTTATTGTTTGTTTATTTGTTCAGATAACCAAATTATTTTGGCCCATTAGTTACCGCTGGACACCCCCCCCCCATTGATACCAGTCCTTATGGCAAAGGCAAAAAGGTTTCCTTCTTCTGTCGTTCTCTCCATCTTTGCTGTTAGAAGAAGCAAAAGACAGAAATGGTTTTGTCCTCTCTCTGTAATTGCAAAAATAAATGGGGATAGGTTTTCGGGATGGCTTATAGCAGAAACAGATGAATGTTCATTGCAGATGCCTTGTAAAATAAAGTATTTTTCAGTTGCTACAGGAAGTTTTAATGTGCTGTAAAACATGAGGAAATGGACATTGGGGAGGGGGAACTCTGCACAGTAACCCCTGCAGTAAATATACAGCCATACTAAGAAGACACCAGGGAATTATTCATCTGCTCCCCACAAAAAAAGGAAGCGTTTCAAGGTAAGGGAAACTTTCAAGGGAGGAAGTGAATCAGGCTTTGTGGTGGGAGGGAGAAAGTCTCCCAGAATGAAAGACACACCAGCCTCCATCTATTACACAATCCTTTTGCTATGTGGGGGTGGTTGCAAAATCATCAGAAAGCTAAAACATGTTTGGCAAGAAGACTAAAGTATCTAAGCGAAACTCATCACTAGCTCAGCCTTTTCTCAGAGACACCCATATGTATGGGTTCTAGTCAATGGGACAGAGTTTCCCTATGAAAATAGGGAAGGGGGATTGCCATTAGCTTTTGAAAAAAAAATTAAGAAGACATTCCCTGTTTGCTAAAATATGGAACAGAAAATATCAGCTAGAAAAAAGTCCTTCCTTCCTTCCTTCCTTCCTTCCTTCCTTCCTTCCTTCCTTCCTTCCTTTCTTTCTTTCTTTCTTTCTTTCTTTCTTTCTTTCTTTCTCTTTTTTCTTGAGGCACCTAAAACCTCATGCACTGACTTAAAACTCTTTTTTTTCTTCTTCTCTATGCATATACACTATCTTCCAAATTGCTATTTTATCATGAATGTTTTATTGTATTATATTCTGTCGTGACACCATGAGAGGTCTAACAGATTTGGTGCCATATAAGTCATTAAAGAAATAAATAGATGACACTAATCTAAATAAATAAATAAACAGTTTAAACTCCTTAACCTTACTTAGATTCAAAGTAATCCCAACAGACTGTGATGATGAATGGGATTTAGTTGGTTAGTAATACCTAAAAACATGCTTGAGGAGAAGGACAAGATAACTCCATCTCCAAAATCTTATATAGAAGTTGAATCTAATTTCAACAATGACTATGGGAAGTATCTTCCTCTATTTCATAGGCAGCAGACTGGCCTCAGGGAAGGACATAAGCAGTACAATACTATCCACATAGGACTTGCATACTTCCCATTAAAAAAAAGAATGCAATACTTTAGTACCAAAGGTACCAAGTGTATTACATTACCGCAAGCAAGAGGTTATGAAGCTTTGTTAAGTAGTCAAGAACATTCTCAAAAACTGTCTGTGGTCACTGATCAAACATGACTGAGACAATAAATTCAAGTCCTAAACAAATGAATACCTTCACAACAATGATATGACGTATGGATGGTCAATAACCAATCTATTACCCCAGGATCCAAATGGGTGCATCCTATGAGAGCCAATGTAGTAAAATAATTCTTCAGTTATAATTCTTGCATAAAGAAATGGCTACATATTAATTTTGCTTCCACCCCTGCTCAGGAATGGACTAGATAAATAGGTTGTTTGGATATATCAAATGATTTTTCTCATACTTTCCATAAAGAGCCAACATGTCAAGTGAGAATTCTATTCTATATTCCCAAATAATTAAAACCTAGTAAAAGTCATCTGGACACTTTAGAAACATGGCTGGTCCAAAGATATATCCAGATTGTTAATCTTGGTTTCAGAATGAAGGTTTCTCAATCCATGACAAGTTGCAATGTGAATCTTGGAATGCCTTATCCTGCCAATCAGCTAGAGTTAGAGAACCAGTGTTTAAAATGCTGGGCTAGAAATCAGGAAACTGATTTCTAGTCCCCTGTTAGGCATGAAAAACTGATTGAGCCCATCACTCTTTTCTCTGCCTATCTCATCTCACAGAATTATTGTTGCAGAGAAAATAGGAGAAAGAAAGAATATTGAAAGAAAGAATATTGGTACTGTATATTCACTGCCTTGAGTTGTATATGAAAAAAAGGTGGTGTAAAAATAAAAAAATACCCCTAAACCAACAGATGGTCTAATTTATGTGGACTATCCAATATATCATGGACTATCAATATATCAGTAGTTAAGTATTTAGATCACTTCCTTGGCTCCAATTGAAATAGAGGAAAGAATAAAATAATAAGATGTTTTCAATATTGTAAAAAAGTCTTTCCCCCACCCCTAAACTTCCGATTGTTTTTCCCAGTGGCATCATGTACAACTGGATGCATACCAGCTTTTCAGGATATGAGGAAAGCTCAAAAATGTTTGTATTTTTGTTAACAGCCAATATCATATGTTAATGAAGTCATATGGATTCCAAATTGCATTCATGGCTCCAAGCCATATTAATTCAAGACTGTGTAACATATTTATAAAATAAAACATGCTAGACTAACTTTGGAAAAGGTTTCTTATACATTGGAATGTCATCAACTTCATGGGTTTTCATTTTTTTGTAAAGAAACTATCACATTTCATTGTGAACCTTGAACTACTTTTCCACATCTACCATAACTTCAACATGTTGCCTCAGGGGAAAGGATTTTGAAGACTAAAAACCAATAAGTCACTACCATGCAATCCTATATGCAAGTAAGAAATGTGGAGTTCATATTTCCCCTGAAAAACATACAGTATGAACAGGGAAGTTGTAGCAAAAGCAGCTACCAACTCAGGTATTGGAAAATCTCAGTCCAGGGTTTTCTCTGGGTCTCCCACAAGTACCAGGTCTCTGTTTAGATATTTCCTTAGCTAGCCTAATGGCCCTTTTTAGTTAACATTTCTAAATTATCTTTTTGCTGGTTACTGATAAGTAGAGAAAAGCCAATGTATTTCTGAGACTGCAACATTTCATTTATCTTTAGAAATTTGATAGGTACAAAATCAAGGGTCATCTAGCACCTCTTGTTACTTTGGGTGGGGACAATGGGATTTATGCTCCAAGAAATCTGAGGAGCTCCAGGGTGAATTAAAGTCTTCACACTGTAAAGCATCAACACACTGATTCTGTCAAATTGTCAGCACAGCTCACAAAAAGCAAAAAAGGGAGAGAAGTGGATAACATAATGGAAAGAGAGAGAGATTTGATCATTTAATGGCAGTCAGGAAGCAATAAAATAATTGAGATGCTATTGGGAGTAGAGCCAGAATTTTTCTGAAATACAGAAAAATAGCTTTTATTGAGTTTCTCTTTGTCCCTTTAACAGTAGAGGGTTTTTTTTAATGTTTAACTTATCTGACTTTTCCACATCCTTTGTCTTTTCAAGGGCATTTTCTATTTATTTTATTAATCAGTTCCCTGTTTACCATTCTCTCCCTGTATCAGAAATTTCTGGCTGACTCTGTATGTTAAAATAAGTAAGTAACACACATCGCTATTATTTTGGCTGAATCTATATTTCATTATCTAGCACCATCAATAAATATGAGACCATGCCTCTAGCTCTGTTTCAGTCATGGAATGGGAAGCAAAAAAAGTTAGACGGAGAAGTTTATGAAGAAGCTTCCTATTCCAGTTCGATCACATTTATCACTAGGTGAAGAAAACAGTAGGGTTATTATAATTTATTAAAGATTGTCCCAACATCTTGAAAACATTTAGTTTTTCTGAAAGCAAATTAAGGTAGAGATGTGCTTTGTCAAATCAGCCAAGTAGTGATTTTGGCCTAGTTGGCAACTTTCTTTCTCATCCCCAGTGAAATCATAGAAGTAAAGGCAATAATCCTTTCTCCCCCTAAGAACTGGTCAGTAAAATAAACAAGATTATGCTTGTCCTAATCTAGGCAAGACTTGCTAATCTTTGAATGTAGTACAATTCTTTTCACTAAATTGAAGAGCCTAGAACTTAATTAAATCTCTATGAAAGTGGAACTTTGAGACTGCTGCTCTATTTCTTCAGTAACTTTGGGACAGTCCCTCCCTCTCACTTCAGCCACCTAATGAGAAGGAAGGACTCACTGGAGAAGAGCCTAATGCTGGGAAAGACTGAGGGCAAAAGAAGAAGGGGACGACAGAGAATGAGGTGGCTGGATGGAGTCACTGAAGCAGTAGGCATGAGCTTAAATGGACTCCAGAGGATGGTAGAGGAAAGGAAGGCCTGGAGGAATATTGTCCATGGGGTCGCGATGGATCGGACATGACTTCGCAACTAACAACAACTCCCTCTCAGCCCAACCCATCTCATTGGGTTGTTGTTGTGGGGAAAAGAGGAGGAGGAAGGAATATTATGTATGTTCACGGCCTTGAGTTACTTATAAAGTAGTAAAGGAGGGATAAAATATATATAATCAATAATTTTTTTAAAAAAAAAATAAGGACAGAGATGCTTTGTCCCATGTTGTTTGATTGACATTTTGAAGGGAAACGTGTTCCTGTGATTACTGAATTTGTAATACTTGTGTAAGGGAGCTGTCTAGGTGACTTTAGTTGTGTCAGGTAAGTGTGTAGACCCTGAAAGAGTACATTTATTTTATGTGATAGACTGAGCTTGTGAAGAAAGCCTGTAATTCCAGGTTATTATCAGGGCAACTTCCATCACACTCCATGCTTATGACAATCTGGGTTGTTGAATGTGATTAAAATAACTGCGTAGTAAATGTTAGCGACATCAATTGGCCTTGAAACCTCAGGAAACAATGAGAACCAATTCAAAACAGCTTGTTTGTTCAGGCAGTATCAGTAGCAGTCACATGGAGATGTGGTTTCAGAGGAAAAACACTGAGGAGGAGCCAAATAGGTGACAACATGGCTATACTAGAGAGAGGGAAAGGTTTTCACCAGTTTTATTGTGTTATTCTAACTTCCAATTATAATCCAAGGGTTATAATTATAATACTATTATAAATAGTGCTCGGATGATAGGAGCTAAAGCAACCTTCTCTAATTTTGTATCCTCCCTGTGATTTGTATTATCTATTCCTTCATATTGGGATTAAAGTTATATTTCATGCCTGCCAAATTAGGGAACAAGGAGATTGAAGGAGGGGGTGAGGAACCCACAGCCTCTAAATTCCATATGGCAATCCTGACACATTTGTTCAATTTCTAGGGTCCTCCAAAATTGTACAGCAAAAAAAAAAATAAAAAAAAAATCAGTGGGAAGTTCTTGGTTTTTGAATGGCACAGTTTTCTGCATGCAAAAACTAAAGACATTATGCATTATGCTTCTAGTAGAATTAACACACAGGTAGTCCTTGATGTATGTATGACAGGTTGTTTAGTGACTGTTCAAAATTACAATGGACCCAAAGTTACTTATGACCAGGATTCAAAGTTTTGATGGCTGTTCTCCACCCCCTGCACCCATGTAATCACTTCTTGGGTGCTCAGCAACTCATCTGCATTTATGGCCATTTGCAGTGTCCCACAGTTGTATGGGTTCACTTAACAACTGTGGCATTGTCCTAACAACTGTGGTGTTTACTTTATGACCATGTTTGCTTAACAACTGCTGCAGAATAGGTCATAAAATTGGGCATGGTCACATAATGATCCACTTAACAACTGGTGTGATTTACAGCCATAATTCTGGGTTCAATTACTGTCAAAAGTTGAGGGCTATCTGTATTCTGACTGAAAATAGTGGCCTTCATTTTGTCCCTGCTCCTTCAGTGTTTTTTGTTACACTCCCTGTGATCTTGAAGTGGAACAATAGTAACCCATAATAAAGAATAATTACTATTCTATTAATAATAGAATAGAATAATAGAAAGTATTATTAATTAATAAGATTAAAATGTGGCCACTGGCCAAACCAGGATAAGGAAACAATGGTTTTCCCTTCCCTTCCCTTCCCTCCCCTCCCCTTCTCTCACTAGTAATATTCAAAAGATGGGGTTTCAGGCTTATCATTCAGTGTTTGAGTATTCTTCCCTACCTATTTCAAGCACTGCCAAATAAGATCCCAGAAAACTACAATTCCAGAATTTCTTGGGAATGTGCCATGATAATTTGAATTGTTTAGGCTTAGACTGTAGGATACAATACACAGGCTCATATCCAAATCGAAAGTTGAAACAGATGCCTTGGGATCCTGAAACTGATTTTTCATTCCCACAGCATTCTCGTGCATAATTTAAATGTAGTCACTGGAACAGCTAGTAACTTAGCTTGCTTTAGATAATGGAAAGAGTATTTATGTGATCATATTTCAACATTCATGGAGGTTGGAGTTTGCAAAAAGACTGGAAGATCATTTTGAGGAAGTTGCTATCCAATTGCAGGTGATTGATTATCAAGAAGAGAATGCTGAGGTTGTGACAAAGTATATGCAGATTTGGTTATGGTGATGAACCAAGGCCATTATTGTTGTTGCATATTTTAATGGTGCTATGGTAAACCAAAATGTGCTATGCTAGTCCCATCCAGTAGAGAGGTAAAGATTTGTTACCGTATATTTCTAATTTGTCCTATATCTATTACCAAATGTCTACTGAATTGATGAATATGATACAAATCTTAGTTTTATAAACCAAGAACAGATTGCAAAATTGTAACCACCTTGAAAAAAATACAGTAATTACCTAAAATCAGCATAGATTTGACAGCAACAATTATTTCCACACTAACCATCTCTCTCTCTCTCCCCCACCCCACTCTCTCTTTCTCTCTCATCAAGTAACTTTAGTAGATTGTGGGGATGTAAAAGACCTAATGTAATTTGATAAATGCATCTGATATAACATTTTGTAACCTTCTGATTAGCAAGCTAATTAAATGAGGAATGGTTTGGCATGACAATTAAAAGTATCAAATTAGCAGCATTCATTTCTAGGCCTTGTTTTTCCTCAACATATTTAATTACTGTCGTGGATGAGGGATTGCTTTTTATGTTGACAGATGACACGAAATTGGGTAGGATAGCTAATGTCTTAGAATATCAAAATAAAATTCAAAATGATTTTGATAGGTTAGAGAAATGGGCTGAAATAGTAGCATGAAATTTAATAGAGACAAACGTAATGTTATTCATTTAGGAAATATACAAATGTGCAAATATAGATAAGGATATATCTGGCTTGACAATAGTTTTAATGACAAAATATATGAAATAATAATTGACTACTAACTGAAAAACTGAATATTAGTCAAAAGGATGATATGCATGCAAAAATGCATCTTCAGGTTGTATCAATTAAAATTTAGTTTCCAAATCACAAGAGGTGCTTTGATCAGTTTCCTCTTGAATATTATATCCACACATTTTAAGAATAATCCAGATAAATTCCAACTGGTTCAGAGAAAGGCAACAATGAGGATCAAAACCAAGTTCTGTGAAGAGATATTGAAAGAAGGAATATTTTGCTATAAAACAAGAAGATTGAAGGAGAATATTATAGCTCCCTTCAAATAAATGAATGTCTTACAGAAAAAGATTGAGAACTATTCTCTATTATAGCAAATTAATAATAGATTTATGAATTTTTTGGTGGCTTGGAACCAATGTTGACCCCTGACTACTATCTGGACAAATCCTTGCATTTTTCTAGATAAGATTTCTAAAGTGGATTGCCCTTGCCTGCTTCTTAGTGTTGAGAAAGATCACCCAATTGACTTCATACCTAAGCTGGGACTAGAACTCGTGGCTCTGGATTTAGAACTCCTGGTTTCTAGCCCAACACCTTCAACTCTACACCAAACTGATTCCTTAGATTTGGGGCAGTAGGGAAACCTTCTTAATATTCCTTCTTAAGGAGCCTGGACAGCTCTGCAGACTAAGCACTGTAATTTAACACCAGCTGTCTGCAATTAAAGTAAGTTCGAATCTTGCCAGGCTCAAGGTTGACTCAGCCTTCCATCCTTTCTAAGGTAGATAAATTGAGGACCCAGTTTGTGGGGGCAATAAGCTGACTTCGTATAAATATACAAAAGTATGAAGGCTATTGCTTAACGCACTGTAAGCTGCCCTGAGTCTACGGAGAAGGGCGGCATATAAATCAAATTTTTTTAAAAAAATTAATTGCTGCTCAGCAGTGGGTATAACAGTCGATATAATGACTGACTAGGTTATGGGCCTCTTTTCATTGGTGTTTTTCGAGGAAGGCTAGACAACCTCTGTCAGGGATGTTTTCATTTAGATTTTTCCTCTAAGCAGGTTACTGGACTTAATTTCCTTCCAAATTTTGCAATCCTAAAGTGTGATAACAGATTCAAATCTTATTTCTCATTCTGAGAACACCTCATATATAGATGTGGATGAGAGACATGACACTTCATTTTTATTCTCCTCTCAGAAAGGCACATTCAGTGTACTTCCAACTTGGGCATCTCTCTATTACTTTATGCTATCATGGGATTTCAAATTGTTTGATTCTTAAAATCATGTCCCAATCCAGAACCTATTTTAAGTGATCTCCAGGAAATGGAAGAGATTCAGGATAGGTATCTAGCAAGTCAAACAGTTTTTCCCCCTGATCATCTTTAAAAGGAGAATTCAGTAAGGTCTGTTTTACAGAATTTTTTCCTTGCTGCAATCTTTTCCAAAACCACTATTATAAGGATAGAAAGGTCAGTGTCAGAATTGTGATGCATTGTCCTGAATCTCTTCTCCATCTTCTGAGTTTGGCAGAATGGAAAACAATGGGCTATGACTGAGTAAATCATGACTAGGGATAAGATAAAACTACAATTGTCAGCCATTCCAACATTACTGTAACTCACTAGTGAGGAAATGTTTTAAGTGATATTGCAGCTAAGGAGCTTCATGGAAGATCATAGAATATTCTGTTTAATTATTAATTTGAAATTATTGAACCAGCTTAAAAAACCAAAAAAATTGGTGTAATATTACATTGCCACAATTTACAACACCTGAATCTTTTTGAATCCATATGATTTGCTTTTGCCATATTAAATACAATGTCTTGATGTAAGCCAGACAACAACTCGTGTCATCATGGTGGTGTCACGTGACGTATTGGGAGTTTTTTCCCCCTTTGGCCCTGCTTTTCCCCAGCCATGGGCGTGGCCAGCACATGACGCATCTGGCCTAGGGGTCACGAGTTTGACAGCCCTGATGTAGGCTGTAAGAATTTAGATATGTAGAAAATGTGTGTTCTTAACCAGTTGAAGACATGCCTATTATATTAACAACTGTAAGGATGTAGATACAGAGATATAGTTAGAACTATTCCTGAGATTACGGTTGTCTTTATGAATAACGTCAATACTTAGGACTTAACTCCATGTTTATCTCTTATAAAATCTCCTGTGTTTAGCCATTACATCAAGAACAGTTCTGGAAAAATCCAGAGAAGGGAAATAAAAAGTAAGGGATGGAGAAAAAGAAACCTAAGAAAATGTTTATGAAAATGCTCTGTTACCACAGAGGTTTTCTGACATGTAGAATATTAAAAAAATGGAAATGCACTGCAAGATGCCAAGCTATTACAATTGACTCTGGTTCAGGTCTGTGGCAAGTGAGTTAAAGTGGGGGAAAAGCATAATTGCAGCCACTGCCCAAGCAATCAGGAAAACTCAATGTAAATATTTTCACAGCAAGTCTGAAGAGCTTTGTGGGGCCAGGGTGATGAAAATCAGCTTGTTCCCCACCACTCCTATACAACTGAAGCTGTGGAGAATTGTGATTTCAGGGCAAATATTTCTTGCTCCATAGACATTTCCTTCCTCTTTTCCATTTTTTCCCCCCTGCCATCCACACCTCCAGTCCAGCATCCAACACTGGAATGCTAAAATGACCTTCCTAATGTTTTGAGGCCAATCTTCTCCCCTCAGCATTATATTTTATTTCTGACCGGCTCTTCGTTGGAATGACTTTCAACAGGCTTCTTTTGACTTTTGATTTTAAACAAACAAACAAAAAGTGCTAAGAAATGTTTTCCTCAGCCTTGGATTTTCCAGTCTGGTTGGCAGTAGTGACTATTGTATGGAATATATTCTCTTTCCGTT
The DNA here is from genome assembly GCF_059756535.1 of Pantherophis guttatus. Classification (NCBI taxonomy): domain Eukaryota; kingdom Metazoa; phylum Chordata; class Lepidosauria; order Squamata; family Colubridae; genus Pantherophis; species Pantherophis guttatus. Next base: position 105,149,483 of record NC_142063.1, read on the forward strand.
TTGTCTTCCCTTTAAGGACTCAACAGACAGGAGGCCTCTCTTCATTTTCTCCTCTCCTCCTCTTCCTGAAAGGCACTACTTGGCTTGAAGTAAGGCCTTCATTGATAGGAACGTGATCCTGGGTCTCTCCAATCATAAACTGACTGGTAACTGTCATATCACATTGGTGTTAGTTTTATTAACCCCATTATTCTATGTTCTAAATTAAGGATGGCTGTGGAAACATAAAATGGTTGGCAAAGTTGTTGAAACCAACTAATTTGTCCTTTCTAGCATGGCTAATTGGTGCTGACCTTCTGCCAACAACTAATGTCAATCTGGGCAATTTGTAAGTATGGGTGCCAGTTTGGGTAGAGAAAAGGGGCATGTGCTCCCTCTCCCCCAGGCCAATCTCCTGTGCTGAGCAGCCAAGCTATTTGCTATCCTCAGTCTCCAGCAAGTAGAGGGTCTCTGACACCTCAGGTTCTTGCCGTCCTAATCCAAACATGCAGTAATCAAAACCAGCCACCCCAGCAGGGGAATGAGGAAGGGAGGAATGAAAGGGCTGCCACTAAGTGCCTGCCTCTTTCCTGCTGTTGCCTTATCCTGTTTGTCTCTCTTGACCCACTTGGCCTGATCTAGTCAATTTAGGTTTGGAAAGCAGACTAAGTAAGACTGTTGAGGTGCACTCTTTTGATTTAATCCTAAACACTCCGGAACTGTGGACAAGAGGGTTTCCATTTGGTAGGAATTCCCATCTTGTCCTGGGATTTTCATTTTCCCAAACTTCTCGGTCATTTGAGTAGATAGCTTTTATAACTCCCTTTCCATAAAGAAAATAAGTGGAAGAATGTGTTGACTAGACTGCCAATTTATCTTCTGTTGGCCAGATATGGACAGTCATTCGGTTCTCCCTTTTTTTTCCTTATATGCTAAAACATATAAAGAACAGTTGCTGGAATTGGGTCAGTCTAGTTTAATGAAAAGAAGGACTAGGGGTGACATGATAGCAGTGTTCCAATATCTCAGGGGCTGCCACAGAGAAGAGGGGGTCAACCTATTCTCCAAAGCACTTGAGGTCAGGACAAGAAGCAATGGATGGGAACTAATCAAGGAGAGAAGCAACCTAGAACTAAGGAGAAATTTCCTGATAGATAGAACAATTAGCCAGTGGAACAACTTGCCTTCAGAAGTTGTGAATGCTCCAACACTGGAAGTTTTAAAGAAGAGATTGGATAACCATTTGTCTGAAATGGTATAGGGTTTTCTGCCTAAGCAAAGGGAGACCTCCAGGGTTCCTTCCAACTGTGTTATTCTGTTATTCCTTCATCCAAGCAAACCAACTATAGTAGCAATCAAAAATTTCATGCGGGGAGTGGGTGCAAAACTGCAGCAGGTGATAAGAAGGGCTTACCTAGGACTATTATAAAAGGGGTCTTTGTCTAATCCATTTTATAAGTTGGAAGATGAAGGGGAAAGCATTTTGTAAGAGCAGCACGGCATCTGTTTTGGATCATATGAATTATAAGTAAAACCTAGAACTGCCATGTGTAAGTAGCAGGTCTCATACCTTGTTTACTGAAACCCAGTTCCTTGATTTAAAATTATAAAATCCATAACTAATTATCCTGATTCATCATCCTAAATCACACTTTCTATGCCAACACGAATCATGGAGGCAAACATTATTCTGACTTTTCAGAATAAACTTTGACTTTGAGGCAGGCCTGCTATTTTGATTTATGAAGCACACATCTTTTTTCCCCTAAGACATTTCTCTGCTTTTGGTTTGGAAAAAAAATATCATACAGTTCTGTTATTTCATTCCAATCACATGTTTCCAATGTAGATTAGATTCAAATGACAGGCGGGCAGAGATAGCTACTTCAAACCTTACCATGCAACTCCTGCATATTTTAAGAACATTTCCAGTAGATGCCAATCCCACATTCAAACTGAATGTTACTTTCTCTTTTTCCATTCTTCAAAAATCCAAAGAGGAAGCAATATAAAAGGCATTGCCAGAAGCCTCACATAATCGCTTTTGTGCTGAATGCAGATATCAAAAAATAAGCTTTTAAGCATGTTTCCTTGTTATCTATTCTTATTTACATCCCGAAGGTGAGGAAAGTGGCAAACCTCCCCCCCAATGCATCTCCCTTAAAGGATTTCAAATAAGACATAGAGATGGAAGGACTTGCCTGGGTCATTCATATGGATAGGGACATCTGATTGCATGAATTATTTCATATAATATGCCTCAAAAGACTAAGCAGGGTAATCTAATTTTGTGATGGTCTGGAAGATGTAATTGAAGAAACGGGGCCTTTAAAAATTAAAAATTAGTTAAACCACATTAAGGACTCTTATTCATTTGGCCTCAATAATACATGAAAAAACATATAAGAACAATATGGAATGAGACAGTCTTTTAAAAAAAGCATATGTTGTTTCTCAGCAGGCCTAATACTGTAATCTCAAATACTATTTCCTGAACTGAGCATTCCAAAGTGAGTCAGAAATGTACGTTATGGAGGGTCTCCCAGTAAATTATTATTTTTTCCACAGAGAAACAGAAGCAGCCATCACATTCTCTGCTCGTTATGTAAACTCCATCTGTGGGACAAAAGCTGTCCCTGCTCCCTCCCATTCCATGCGGGAAGAAATGTCCCGTTTTCCATTCTATCTGGTGTATAATCAAAGGAATCACATTTTGTGGGCATTTAGTAGCAAGCCTTAGCAATTCATTACAAGCTTGGGGTTGGGGGGAAAAAATCATAGCATTTCCATCAGTGTCCCTTTATTTGTTACAGTGTCAATTTGACATTTGGGATTCTAGGTAGTGCAAATGATCAGGCCTTTCTGAAGGAAAAAAGAGAAGATCAAAGCTATGTCATTTAACAAAAGATGTTGATTTGATTTTGTCCAACACAAATGGTAACACACACACACACACACACCTTCTAGAACATTTTTAGTGTACTGCATCCATCTGTTAATATGCTATGCATGCTTATTTATTCCTGGAGATGGATGCAAAAAATGTCATTTTAACATAATTTTTTTAAAGCTTGCAACAGTTTAGATGATAATAGTTTAACCCGCAGGCTCTATTTCAAAATAACAGTCATCGTAAATGGTATTGATGCTTGCCAATATCTTTTCTAGCCCCTAAAATTCTTTTTTTAAACAGTTTCATTTTTTTTTTTTTTTGTCACTAGGAAACAGCCCAAGATAATGGCTAAAGGATTAGAAATAATAATAATACTCAGGATTCAAGTAAGTTAAGATGGGGTTAGATTTTATGCATTCACAGATTAGATATTGTTAAGTTCCTCAATGTATCCTTGCAAAACAAAATGGCCAGTGGTAGCACAACAAGACTTACTGTCTCTTGTGATAAATCTTCCTGAACCCTTTGATCCCTGCTGCAACAAGGCACTGTAGCTAAGCATTACAGAGAAGGAAGTCACAAGGACTATAGGTAGTCCTTGACTAATGTCCAAACTTGGGATCAGAATTTCCATTACTAAAGCAGTTGTTGAGTGAGTCACGCCCAATTTTATGATCTTTTTTTGCCATCGTTTTTAACCAAATTATTGCAGTTGTTAAGTAAACCATGTGGTCACTAAGCAAAACCAGCTTCCCAATGACTTTGCTTGTCTGAAGGTAGCTGGGAAGATTACAAATGGCACTCACATGACACCTGGGACACTAAAACCATTGTAAATACATTCCAGTTGCCAAGTGCCCAAATTTTGATCACATGACCATTGGGGATGCTGCGATTGTCATAAGTGTGAGGATTGGTCCTCACTTTTTTCAGTGCTGCTTTAACTTTGAATGGTCATTAAATGAATGGTTGTAAGTCGAGGACTACCTGTACCCTAGCACAAGAGGTTTGTGTGTCTGTGCCTGAGGACTTTCCAAGCAAGGCACTTGGAGCTTCAGAAACTTATCAATCTAAATTTTCCTTGATGAGCGGAACCTGTAGGCCCACAGACACCCTGGACTAAAGTGTCTACACAGCTTCTCCACACAAGAGATCTGGCCCTCAGGGCAGGCGTGAAATCCAACAGGTTCTGACAGGTTCTGGAGAACCAGTAATGGCAATTTTGAGTAGTTTGGAGAACCGGTAGCGGAAATTTTGAGTAGTTCGGAGAACCGGCAAATACCACCTCTGGCTGGCCCTAGAGTGGGTGGGAATGGAAATTTTGCGATATCCTTCCCTGGAGTGGGGTGGGAATCAAGATTTTGCAGTATCCTTCCCCTATCATGCCCACTAAGCCACACCATGTCCACCAAGCTACAGAACCGGTAGTAAAAAAAAAATTGGATTTCACCACTGCCTCAGGGATCTTTGGTACATAATCATCCCTCACCTAACCTTTAGAAGGATCAGGAAAAATTAGTACAGAACACAACAATAGAGTTGAAACCCCCTGCTCAAGCAGGAGACCCTAGATTATGTCAGACAAATGGCTATCCATTCCCTTCATAAAAACCTCCAGTGATGGAGTACCCACTCCCATTTCCGAAGGCAAGCCGTTCCACTGATTAATTATTCCAATTGTCAGAAAATGTTTTCTTCATTCTAGGTTGCTTCTCTCCTTGATTAGTATTGTGGGTTAGAAAGAGCAATGGCATTTTGTGGAATTAGTCCTATTCCTGGGCAGAGACAATAGTTTAAGAAAGTTGATTTGGGGTTATCCCAAAGAACAGGGAGTGACTGGTTATTTAATTGACTATAATTGCATTTTTTTAATTACTAGTGAAAGACATGCAGCATAGTTTCATTGGTCTTAGGTATCTGTCTACATTTTAATCTGCAAGTAAATGCCCTTATGCATTGCTCTGTTTTGGGCAGCAAAGTGTTTTTAGCCAATGCTGATATTTGGATTTCCATTCTTCCTTATATTTTCCCATTAAACATAACTTTTTTCCCTTGATGACACCAAAGTAATTAATTATCACCATTGGCTGTTGTCTGGTATTTTGTACACATTAACCCCATTCAATCTCTGTGAGTGTCTGTGTGTGTGTGTGTGTGTGCGTGTGTATGTATTGAGACAGAGATGTGTGTGTTATATGTGTACACACACAAATCTTTAAAATGCTTCAGAAATGGCAGCTGTTTTCATTAATCACTGCAGAAATACTCAGTGCTCAACAATGTAAGAAGAATAATCAAAGAAAGCATCTTCAAATTGCCCATAACTTTCCATCGTATCTTCTGTTTATTGCATTCATTTTGTTTTGCCCTTGGCACAGCTTCACTCAGATTTCCATTTTACAAAGTTCTTTTATTCGGGATACATCATCACCAGTTCTCCTCCAGTTAATACATTCTTCACTGCCGTACTATGAAGTTGAATGTAAAATGTGATTGCATATGCAGTTTACACAGGATCTGAAAATAAGTGGTGAGATAATTGGTGGGAAGAGACACAGCCACTCTGAGGGCTCAATTTAGAGAATTGGGCAGAAGAACACAATGCTTGTTTGCTAATTGAGAGCAATTAACAGCTAAAATTTGCAACAGTTCTCTAATGCATGATAGTGTGCTTAGTATGTTCACTGAGACCCCAGCATGTAGAGGACCGATATTTCTGCATGCCTTTTTTTTTGTACTGTACCCTTAAAATGAGAAATGATGGAATTATGAATACAGCTTTTGTCAGGGACCTTCAACATCAAGAAGGGGTTTACAAAGTAATAATTTTGTTTCTATTATCTTGAAGCATAACACACATTTTTCATGCGGGAAGGGAGGAGTGTCTGCTCAACTTTCTGCCCCAATATTCAGTGCCATTAATCTCCCAGATGTCTCCATCAGCAGTCTTTCTTGCTGCGAAAAAGACAACTCCAACTATTGAAAATGAGGATTAAGATGCTGAAGTGGCTGCCTGGCACATCTGGAGCATATTAAGACAGATATACTGACAAGGAAAGCCTGCTTCCAATCTGTAGCAAGAAAAGGCTTAACCCCTGGGCTGGGGCGGGCATAGTGGAGGGAACAATCACAGCTTTGTGGTAGATTTACTGGACTGGGAACAGTGAATAGATCCACAATCTCAAGTGGAAAACAATCATGAACAAAACCAACCTTTCATACAAGAGAAAAATAGGCTGAAGTTCCAACGCAGCAGGGAACTGAACAGGGAACCTAAACCATCTCAAAACCCTTGGTGATCTGTCTTCACTTAGGATGATTTCATACATTACAGAAAAGAAATCTGAAGCTTTGTGTCAATTAACAATGACACAAGAAATTCTAAGAATTCAAAGAACTGGTACATGTAGTTTAAACTGCATTTTCCACTCCCAGATAATCATTCTTCAAGAGAGATTTCTTGCACCAAACAGCCTTGTCTTCCATCTCTAATTCTCCTCTGTTTCTTCCTCTTTTATCTGTCCTTTATAGTATCATTATATCACAGAAAGTCTATTTAAGGCTTAATGTATTTTGGGAGTTACCCTCCTCGGAATTTCACATGAATAACATGAACAAATTAATATCAGTCTAGCAGTCATTTGATATTGATGATCAAGGTCATCTTGTCCTTCTTTTGTATTAGAAATGGCCCATTCAAATGTTGAGCCACTGCTGATGAAAAGCATAGCCATTTACACAGAAGGCAGTCAACTATCAAGGAAGCAAGATTGTTTGATACTCATGAGCGTGTGAATGTGAGAACCTGTGTTTCAATTTCCTGCAAGGTGCTTTTTCAAGTGGCAACTGGACTTTCTGATTTTTCTTTGAAGACGTTTGGCTTTTCATCCAAGAAGCTTCTTCGGCTCAGAGCTGAAGTTGCCTCTTGAAAAAGCACCTTTGGGACAACCATGCTCTGAATGACTGAGAATCTCCAAAGACTTCCTGCAAGGTTCTTTCATAAAGCAACCTTAATAGAAGTCAGTATCTCAATGTTTCTGCTTGCATTAAGGTTGGAATTGATGAACCTTCTCTCACTTCAAATTTTTCTGAAACCAATTTTTTTCCCTTAAGGTGTACAGGTAGGCCTTGACTTACAACGGTTCAGTTAGTGACTGTTCAAAATTACAACGGCACTGGAAAAAGTGATTTATGACCATTGTCCACACTTATGACCGTTGTAGCATCCCCATAGTCACGTGATTTACATTCAGATGTTTGACAACTGGTTCACATTTATGACAGTTGTAGTGTCCTGAGGCCGTGTGATCATCTTTTGTGATCTTCTGACAAGCAAAGTCAATGGGGAAACCAGACTCATTTAACAATGGTGTTACTAATTTAACAATTGCAGTGATTCACTTAACAAATGTCGCAAGAAAAGTCATAAAATGGGCAAAAATCATCTAACAATTTTTTCACTTAACAACATAAATTTTGGGCTCAATTGTGGTCGTAAGTTTATTGATTGATTGATTGATTGTTCAAATTTATATACTGCCCTTCTCTCGAAGGACTCAGGGCGGTGAACAGCAAAGATAAAAATACATAGAATACAAAATTTAAAAATAGTTTAAAACAGATTAAATAGTATTAGCCCATGACAATTAAAACACCCCCAATTTAAAATCAAATTAAGAACTAAATTACTCAATTAAAAGAGTTAGGCCAGCCCGGCTTGTTGGAATAGAAAGGTCTTGAGGGCGCGGCGGAAGGTGCGTAGATCTGGAATCCTCCTTATCTCCGGGGGCAATTCGTTCCATAGGGCAGGTGCCCCCACAGAGAAGGCTCTCCCCCTGGGAGAGTTGAGAACTACATGTATATTTTGATGAACGATCACTAATAAATGTATTTGTGTTTACATCTTTCAAGTGTGTGTGTGTGGGGGGGTGAGGTCAAGGGCATCTTTGAATCAGGTTTGACTGCTGGAAACTGTCTGGGCAAGACCCTGAAGTTCTCTTGGCAAGATTTTGGAAACTGGTTTGCCTTTGCCTGCTTCCTCAGGCTGAGTGAGATTGACAGGCCCAAGGTCACTCAGCTGGTTTTGTGCCTAATACAGAACTAGACTCATGGTATCCAGGTTTCTAGCTTAAGCACTACACCAATATACACCAATATGGCTGTCAATCCTAAAATTACATTACAAAGGAAGAACAACCAAAGACTAATGTGTTTTGCTCTGAAGGAAATGGGGAAATTAGGTGACATCCCATTAAAATGCAAAGTGAATGAATTTCTCTCTATTCTTGAGATTGCCTCTAATGTTGTAGTAACCATCATTCTTCAGCTGCTTTTAGAAAATGACACAGTAGACCCTGCCCCCTTGAGGGCAAGCAAGAAAATGCATCTGACTCCTTACTGCTTAAGAAGGGTGAGGGTGTTTCCAAAGCGATCCTTACTGTCTAATATTCTGCTTCATTCATGTTATCTTGCTTGTGCAGTGATGATTAACTCTATTGCATTTTCCCAGGAGTTCATCCACTTTTTAATGCCTAAAGCCATTAAGGTGGGGCAGTTGAGAAAGTTGCACGGTGATTACGGTAGAATTGGTCTTCACGGAAGCAGAGAGATGTTTTGTGAAGAGAGAGAGAGAGAAGTATCTCATAGAAATAAGATATGCAATCTCGGATACATATTCATATATTTAGACTGCTCTAAATATAATTTGGCAGATGTGAAGACTGAAAAAATTGCACGTGATGTATATTAGAAGGCTAATATGGTTCAAAAGTTGTAATCTTGCATACCTATTTAGAAGAAAGCTCCATTAGAGTTTCTCCTAAGTAAGGAGAAACTAAACTAAACTTGAATTAAAATTGAAATTGAACTAAAATTGAAATCAATATATCAACAGGACTACTGAAGTTTCACCTAATCTTCTTTATATGTGTATGTATTTGTGCATATTTTGTCTACATTTCTGCTTGCTTATCTTCTTTAGCTGTTTTGCACAACTGTAACTAGGTATTAATTCCAAAAAACATAACCAGAAAGTGTGATATCTGTAGGTAATGGGAACTGTAATCCAATGTAGTCATAAATACTAGGATGGTGGAGCTGAGCTGCTTTTCCAGCCTGGGTTAATCTCTTGTGGATGGAGGTACTGTTCTAAACTAACGCCAGCCATAGTTTAATATCAACATTGTCCCAATGAGTTACTGCCAAGCTCATTCACAAAGAATTCCGCAAAGGCCATACTTTAATAATCGAAGCACTGAAGCTTACAATTATGAGCGCTTATGATTAATTGGAGCTTACAGCTCTGACATTAAATCAAAATGAATTCTGGCTCAGATGTACATGGAAGCAGAGAACTGGTAATCCTAAATTGGGGCCATCTATATGATTATAATGATAACTTTTTCCACAGTTGACAAAGGCATCAGATTTTGCACCCTTACAGAACAGTATACCCGGTGCTATTATGTTATTATGTTTGTAAAACTCAGTTGCGTACACTTGACATTGTCAGTTTTAGTGTTGTTTTAGTAAGGAGCTTCCCAAATATTTTAGATGGTACCACCTTTGACCTTTTAAAAATACATGACCACTCAAAAAAAATGGTGACCTTGGGGAAAAGCTTTGTTTACTTCCAAAATGGCTGCCACTGAGTGCTGCCATTTACAAATCATGAGTTTATCTGAAGAGAAACCAATGAGGTAGCTTTCTGCCACTTTCCATTGCAACCCAGGATTCTCATGTTCAACTGAAAAATTACTTCTGCCTTTTTTCTGGATATGTAAGCATACTTATAAACAAAATACTGAGTTAAAGCCATTTGCCACCTTCATTTTCTAAGAATGTGTATCATTCAGTCTATGTCTGTTGTAATTTCTTCTAAGATTAGATTAGATGGATAGATGGATAGATGGATAGATGGATAGATAGATAGATAGATAGATAGATAGATAGATAGATAGATAGATAGATAGGGATGGATGGATATATTTTAAAATTTCAGTGTTACCACCCCCTATCACCAATTAGAAACGTAGAGTTCTTGTGCTGAAGTTATCTCCTCTCTAAATCAGAGATCTGTAATCTACTAACAGTTTTAGTAGCAAAGTATCTTAGGCAAAGGGAGAGGTTATTGTGTTCTTTCATTTATTCACAGAGCCATTTGATTTTGGCACAGCTATTCAATGTAACATATTAATATTTAACATAGGATGTAGGCCACTTCTGTCTAGAAGTCCATCAAGAAAACTCTATGCTTATTTACAGAACAGTGGTCCAGTATCAGCTTGCATTCCAGCTGTCCATCTTCAGTGTCACTTGGACAAGCCAGCTGCCAGTTTTTCAAACCACAATTTGAACATCTCTGCAGTAATTTGTTCTTTCATCATAGAATTTGCCAGCCCACTCCAAAGAAAGTATCCATAGGGCAAATGAACTTGGGTTTAACAACACAGCACATCAACTGCATATATTAGATTCTAAGCATGATGTTTTACATCTACAGACTACAGCAAATAATAGAGGTAAGATTTTTATCCCAGGATCTCAGCGAACAATCTATAACCATTGTTTCTATTGGTCTTGTGTCAATGTATGGCAATTATACGATCTGTCACAAAGCCCGGAAAATTGTCTGAGCCATTCAACAGAGGGTTAGTTGACTACGTGGTTGAATCAAGAGTCTCCTTGTCTAAATATCATTCATTGATCAAGTTGACAATTACTGTAGCAAAATAAAGCTTTGTCCCATTATAGATGTTACACAGCCCTATGATATTGATAAAAAATGATGAGTTTTATCTTCAAGGAGTGCTATATAACAATGAAAAAAAATGAAGGTAGATTATCTATCTGGGCATGCTTATATCAAGATATATTAATAACATTTAGTCATTATCCTTTATCATACAGAAAAAATACTGCTTGATCTTTTAAGGGAGAATCTTTATTTGAAATAGTCATAACCGGATATGGCCCATTTCCCCACCTTCTTTAATGTTTCCACTATATTGAATTTTAGACTGTAAACCGTTTGGAGCAAGAAACTGTTTCTTCATACTCAAGAAAGAACCATAAGCATTTATGGCATAAAGAAAAAAAATGCCAATTCTTGTTTCTCTGTGTTTCTTACTAGTTTTCTAGGAACATGCATAGTTTTTTGCTAACAAAACCATGGCATTTTCCCATTACCATGTGATACAAAAAGCTTATTAATTTAGCAGCTATACCAGCATTGAAACTTAGGCAGCCAAGATCAACTCAATTGGAATATTCAGTTGTGTCCATTGTGCACCCTTCACCATTCAATGTCTGAGCATTCTGTTTTAAGGGTCTAAGATTCTCAAGCATCCATATCATCATTGCCCCAAAGGTGCTTTTCAAAAGGCAACTAGACTTTCTTGGGGGTTTTTTTTCTTGAAAACATTTTGCTTCTTATTCAAGAAGCTTCTTCAGTTCTTGGATGAGAAGCGAAATATTTTCAATGAAATAAAAACCCAAGAAAGTCCATTTGCCTTTTGAAAAGCAACTTTGGGACGTTCTGTTTAAAGGGAGAGCTGCCCTGGCCTCTGTCTTGGTTAAAGATTTCCAGCAGCGCATCTTTTCTACTGTTTAATTATTTTAGTTAGTTCTCACCAAAGCATATACCCACACACATATACCCACATACCAATCCATTAAAAAAAATGTGAATAGCCTTCTAACAGCTGAAGGTACAGAAGGTTCAGACCAGAGATGGGTTTCAGCAGGTTCTGACCAGTTCTGGAGAACTGGTAGCGGAAATTTTGAGTAGTTCGGAGAAGCAGTAAATACAACCTCTGACTGGCCCCGCCCCCATCTATTCTCTGCCTCCTGAGTCTCAGCTGATCGGGAGGAAATGGGGATTTTGCAGTAACCTTCCCCTGGAGTGGGATGGGAATGGAGATTTTACAGTATCCTTCCCCTGCCACTCCCACCAAGCCATGCCAGCCAACCAAGCCACACCCACAGAACTGGTGGTAAAAAATTTTAAAACCCACCACTGGTTCAGACCTTCTCAAATGGTGAACAATCCTCTTAATCATCATCTCAGACAAATATTTGTGCATTATTCATTGTAATATGAAATAATTTATTTGTGGTTTGTGTCATTCACAAGATTCATGTGAATTTCTCATGAAGGCATGCAGAACGTAAAAACTGCATGCATAAGCATCTCATGGGAGGGCAAATGATGGCATGTTCATCGTGATGGCATGATACAGGCATGCCTTATGTACTTATATCAGATGTCATGATGAAAGTATTACTATATTTTTCGGAGTATAAGATGCATCGGAGTATAAGACACAGCTTAGTTTTGGGGGAGGAAAATAGGGGAAAAAAATCTATCAGTTATTCATCATAGATTGATTCTCTTGTTTGATGCTTTCAAAGAGTGTCTCTTTAGTGGTCATTCAGATTTTTGCTGCTCCTTTCTGATTGCCCTAGTATTACCAATTAAGTAATGAACCTGCAGTATATTTTGATGGCAGAAAGAACATTTTGAAAATGAAATCTACAGTATATTACTGGGATCTGATCCTAACCTAACCTCACCAATAACTGGTTAACTTAAAACCTATTATCATAAATTGTGTAACCTATGACAAGAAAAAGAGTACGTGGAGGAAGGGGTCTATTCACTAAAATAGAATGTGTTGCTTTTTACCATCTTTAATACAGCCACAGGCATCGGAGTTAAACATAGAGCAGTGCCTCTTCTGCTCTGCCCCATGGAATGCAGTTCTGAGGAGTCCAAAGATGCCTCCTTGGGTATCAATTTTCTTAGACAATCTCCTACCCAATGCTGGATATTCTTAGCAATTGCTGTAATTGACTTAGGACTCTCCAAGTCTCCTCTAAGAGATCTAGAGAATTCAGGACAGCTGAAGATGAACATGCAAAGGAAAGGCTGTAGCTCACTGGCCCCATAAAGCAAGTCTTAATCAACGGCCATATATGGGCAGCCTCCAGATATTGGGAACAAGAAGCCAGAGCAGGAGGCAACCTTGAAAGTTGGGCAGAGATAATTAATCGTGTGTGTAAGGAGCTATTTTCTAGTCCACGAGCTCATAGCTCGAGCCACAAAAATGGTGAGACGGCTTCACACAACGCCAGCCACACTTCCTTGCAATCTGTGTTCTCTCTAATTGCATCCAGTTTTGATTTATGCAAAATGCAGAAGTTCAATTATCGACTGGAACTAATGGCAGAGCATATTTGTCACGCATGCTGAGACAACCCCCTTGGTTATCATATTTGTTAGAGGCACTATTTAAATCTGCACTTTTGCCAGTCCATTTATTCTCCATCTAAGGTGACTTTTGGGGAAGCAGAATTGCTGGAAATTTAGGGGAAGGCACATTTGTCGAGAAAGGTCTTCTTCAGAGGGGGAGGAAGGTTGGTAACCAAACAATAACCAAAACTCCTTTCTATTTCTATGGGACATTTTGTCCTGAGTTAGTCAGGAATGCCACTCCAGTTTTAGAGAATAATCTGGCCAAAAATGTTAAGCAGCAACAATTTATTTATGCCCAGCCTTTATTGTTTTTACAAACAACTCAAGGTGACAAAAGTATGCAACAAACCTTCCTCCTCTTATTTTCTCCACAGCAACCCTTTGACGTGGATTGGGCTGAAAGACAATGATTGTCCCAAGGTTACCCAGCTGGCTAAAGCAGGACTTGAATTCATTTTCCCTCTTTTTAGCCTGGTGCCTTAACCACTGGCTCTGTTTTGTTTCAAAACAAAAAAAAAAAGTCTTCAGATGGGCATGCACCAATCTCCCAGACCTGTACTAGGGATTCAAACCGTCAAACTGCCGACCTTTCTGATCAACAAGCTCAGTGTCTTAGCCACTGAGCCACCTACTCAGTATTTTTGCTCATTTTTATTTTCATGTTTTTGATGTAGGTTTCTCTGCTTCTTCTAGAAATGAAGAAGCTGGTGCCTGTGCTCAACCTTATATTTTTATCACGAAGCGTTTGAATACTAGTTTAAGATTTTTGTGGATCTCATTCTTTAAAGCGACCAAGCAGTTTTCTCCAGTTGCAGTTATAACCATAGCAAAGACACACCCTGGTAATCCTGTGTGTGTGTGTGTGTGTGTGTGTGTGTGTGTGTGTGCCATATCCTGTGCCATCATCAAGAAAACATTATGAGCCCAAGAGGGAAGCAAGTTTAAATCATCCTTAGTTATAACGAAGTTCCCTCATTCTGATGGGCAGAATCTCTAAGGCTTTCACCAATTTCCTTGGAAGGAAAGAGAGAGGTGACTGCAGTGAGTGAGAACAGAGGAAATTGAGACAGAGATAAGGACTGGGAAGCAGGTCCAGCAAAGGTTATGCTGCTAGTTTTCTGCCAAATGTACCAAGTGGTGCAGCCAATTTTATTCTGTGTCCTCACAACACTTTGTTCGCCTCAGCCTCACATCATGTTTTGCATAGCTTTATCCTTGCTTCTCATTAAGTAACTACAAAATACAGAGAGCTAAAATAGTCTAGAAAATGTATATTTATGCCAGCAGGTCTTCCTTTCACAACAGGAAGAGCTGGATTAGGCTAAGAGTCTATGATTTTGTAACTGTATTTGCATGATATGCTTAGACATAGTTAATTTCATTGGGTTAAAGCTACTGTATCTGTACTGCCAAAATCCAGACCATCACTAGGTGGCAACCTTAAACTAACTACATATACTAGTACACATGCACAACATAGTTAGCTCAACTATGTTGGCTATTTTATGATTGAATGTGTTTCATAAGTGTAATCAATATTAAAAATGGATTGGAATAGCCAGGTATGTTAGATTTCAAAATCATTCATCCATTTAGGATGGCCATAGGCCATATTAGCTGCAGATTATGAGAGTTCTAATCCAATATACTGTACATGAAGACTATTCCATTAGGGAAGGCTGGGCATTGTTTTTTTAGTTTGTTGCATTTTGTTGATGTTTTATCTGCTGTATTTGTTATTTCTAATAACTTAGGAGACCATTTTCCAACCAAGGCATTATTGTGTGCTCCCCAGCAAAGGTTTGGATGTTAAGCGGGGGTGGGGTGGGGAATCACCCAAAGGATTTACAGGATTTGGCATTATTTTTCCTTGGATGATCAGAAGAATTTTCCTGATCTAATATAAAATGGTTCTAAATCTTTGAAAAAATGCTGTTCCTTCATAGTAATAATAGTACTGCTCACAATATCGTGCTAGATTCTGTTTGTATTGTATTGACATTACTTTATTCCCAAAACGGTCAGCTTAACTAATATATAAATTTGAAATTGTGACTGTTGTTGCATTTGAGATTTTAGAAATAATCCCAACTAATTGAAGCTATTTAATGTATAGGAGTTTGGAAAGACATAGCATTATATTTATGGTATGATATGGTATGGTATGGTGATATACATTTTGCACGCATCCATCCATAAATAAACCAAAATGCATCATTTATAAATAAACAAAAAGTGAATAAGACTGAGATATCTACAGAGATTCACAGTCAACCAGGTCGTAGTTGTCCCAAAGGTGCTTTTTCAAAAGGCAACTGGACTTTGTTTTCTCCAAGGAAAAAGAGAGTCTAGTTGCCTTTTGAAAAAGCACAAGACTGAAGTATTAACAGCCTTGGGGAAAGTCCCAGTATTTTCAAAACAACAGTTTTAAAAGTTAGAAAATAGAGGAAGTAAGACAACTATGAGACTGCAGCATGTGCAGCAACTATCAAATACTGTTTTGTGAGAAGATGACCAAAATGGAAAAGGGGAAGGAGAAATCCTGAAAAAGGATATGCAGTTAGTCTGGAACCTACTGCAACATTTTGTTGTAGATCCCACTTCTCTTGTATTTCTGACTCAGCCCTTTTTGCTCACACCTCTTGCTGAAGAGCTAAAGTGAGTTAAAGAAAGGGAAGCCCACTTCAGATTCTTGCAATTCTTTTAGACCATTGCTTGTCTACATCAGATATAATTACCTCAGGTTAAGCCGATATTCAAAGAAAATGCAAAGGAAATATATTAAAACACACATGTGTGCATGTACACACACACACAATATTTGATAGTGCATGCACTTGTAATGTTTACATGTTTGCTTGGGGGTATGGCCCACTAAATACAGCAGAACCTCAGTTCTGATTTGATAGTCACAAGATTACAGTCTGAGCTTCTTCCAGCAACTTTTATTCATATGGTATTTCCAAGCAAGACTTTTTATCATGCATTGATTTTTCTTCATCTCCATTATGGAATTCTGCAGAAGGGAAGGTATCCAGACACCATCATTTTTACTATAAGCATATCCTTCCCATATTTTTCTACAACATGTCTTCCATCTTTTTTTCCTATGAAAGAAAAGAGATCGAAAATCCCACACAAAACTTTTGACTGCAGCTGTAGGGGACATCTGGGTCTGCAGGTACCCATTTTCTCATACACACAAATCCTTTTTCATTTATATTTCAGTTTTACTAAGTACAGTCATTTTCATTCAAATATAAAGTTCAATATGCAGTTTATGTTGTCCTGTTTCAAGAAACCTGCATTTATATTAGTTTAAAATTAAGATGAAAATAGACTTCTTAAAGGGGGTAAAAACCCCAAAGGCTGCTTTGCCTAAATAAAGTATACCAGTTTTAAACTTTTGTCATAAAAAACAACAACCCAACTATGGAAAACTTCACAGTTTTATCCAAAGGTCCATTCCTTATATTTTGAAGATATATAATATGTGGCTTCTGCCCTAGATATCCAAAGTGATTACTGCAAAAATGCAAAAATATGGAAGAATTGTCAGTGTTTTTTGAAAATCAAATAATCATGTGTGCAAATAACCTCTTAAGTGCATGTTGCTCAAATGATTTATCTAGGCCCAAAGGATGAAGTCTACATGAGTTCCACAAATACTCGCTGGCCACATTCACCAGCTATAACCACCACCTAATTAGTGGGAGATCTTCACCAGGTAAGGATCCAATGAAACAAGTTGACCAGCATGGGAGAGACATGCACCAACATGGCTGAAGAAATCATGCGACTCTCTCATTACAAGGGGCCTTCTCATATGCTTCCCCTAAGAAGCACTGCAGGTCTGCAGATGAGTCAGAGGTAGTCAGTCATGCCTTTGTGCTGAAGATTTGTTGAATGTGTTAGAAAATATGTGGTGACTGCTAACAGATACTCCACAGTGTGAAAACTGTCCATTTGAACATTATGAATTAGGACTATGCATGCTTTGAAAATGAGTCACAGAAGTGTTTCAAATCTGCAACTCCAGCTCATCTCTGCTATTCATTGAAACAGCCATGGTTTTCTCTTCCTCTTCCTCCTCCGCCTTTTTTTTATTGCTAAGCTTCTACAAACTGCTTTAAGAATCACATCAATCATTAATGCATTAAAGCAGCTGTATTTTTTTTCTTTTTTAAAAGAACAGGCATGGCTGCTGGGATTGTCACAGAGAGAAACTGAATTCATGCAAGGCGCTGAAAAGCATTTCTGAATAAATGTGAAAGTATAGACTGCCATAATTGCTTTCTGAGTTGGTTGGTTGATTGATTGAATATAATTTCAGTTACTCTTCCCTCAGTGGGGAGAGGAAATAGATCCCCAGTCTTGAACCAGTGTGATCATTTCTCAGGTATATCAATCAATATGGATAATTCTAAAACTGTTATCTTCAAATCCTTCCAGACTGCCATTTTTCAAGATAGCTAAATTTTTAAATGTTGGCTAGTTGGCAAAACTATCTCTGGAATGTGTAAAATGCTTGCTATTCATGAGTACCAAACAATTTCAATGCATCCAGAAGAAAAATCTGAAAAACTAGCTCCCAAATATGATAAGCAGAATCACTTAATACCATCAATATCTTCATAAAGGCTACAGCCATTTTAGTGGAAAGAGAAAGTATCATAAACTAGCCTCTTACTCTGAAAGACTGATGTCTACAGATTTGTTTTTAAGAAAAGGAAAACATAGGATCTGCTTGCATAGTCAATTTCATCTATTTTATGTATTCACAGTGCCACATTTTTTGTTTCTCACAAAGGCTCTGAATGACTGACAATCAGAAAAAAATCATTAAAAAAAACCCTCAGTAAAAATACTACCCTCCCCTAACTCAACATTTATTCAGCCATGTACCTGTCATTTTGAAAACATAAAAGGGAAGTTGGTAGTTAGGAAACAGCACTGACTGGAAGGGAGTCTTTGCAAATCAAGATGAAGTCCTGCAAAGACCTTGAGACTTTCTGTCAGATAACACCTAAGTATATTTGTGCTGCAAAATAGGTTTCTTTTCCTAATACCATACATTGCTTTTTAGAATGTTAAAGGGAGGAGATTGATAATAACCTAATACCAAAAGCAAAATCCAGGGACACTTGAATCAATTCACTGTTGTTATGATTCCAATCTTTATCTCAAGATTAAGTGAATTATCCATTGGGTGCTTTAATGACTACTTTGCAAGGACTGTATTTAAAATGTTAGCAAAATGATTGATCTGTTGTTCTACATTCAGCTTTGATTTTTACTCCAAGTCATTGACTTCATGCTAAACCTATAGATATACAGTATTCAAGCAAAGTAGGGCATGTGACTGATTCTAATCATCTACTCCAAAATGTTACTTTTCATTCATTTGTGATGAGGGGCCAAACCCAAGGCTTGTGCCTATGATACTGGAGGGTCCAGGCAATGGGTTTCCCAAGGGCACTCAAGAATCAAGGCTGTTGAAGAATGCCAACTTGGTTAAATGACAAATTAATGTGCACCCAAAGTTCACACCCATAGCTTTTCATTTGCATAGTGGTCTGTATTTGCTGCTTCTTTGCTCATAGGACACCACTATACCACTAAATCTATGCTTACAATTGCAAAGACACTTGTAAGAGGAAATCAAACAAAATCTCTTCCTCTTAAGCCCTCGGTTTTCAAGAAAGATCCCCATCTAGGGTAAATTGGAACTGGGTGGTAATAGTGGAGGAAACTTTTCATCAAGATTGTAATATGGAGGGAAGATGGTGAAAACATTTTTGCTATCTTATATGCCACAATTTAAATCTTGATCATTTTCTTCTTGCCCACCCAATAGGTGCTATCTTAAATCTACCCACCCAAAATCACGAGTACATGTAAACACACACAAACAAGAGAAGCATAAGTTTGCATCTGAATTTTCAGAATTGTGATGAGAAAATACAATTTCTTCTGCATTTAATGCTTCTAGGGAAGACATGCACACACATACTTAAGAAAGGCCAAGACTCCAGTGGGACTGTAACATCATGGGCATCTTCATAGTCATTGCATTTTCTGAAACCCAAGGCTGACATCAAGAATTTGAAAGGCTTAAGATTTGTAGCTGTATTAACTTCCACCATGCTGTAAGATGCATAGCCACTCTATGTCTTATAACCATTAATATAAGACTCAGACTAGGCATCAGGTTTTTAAAAATAGATCTCCCACAGTTTTGTTGAAAGTGAGAGGCCAGTGTGAGGAGCACAGAGTACAGAAAATTCTATCTCCTACCCAAAATATCCACTCTGGAGCTACAGTATTCCCTACTGCTGTTCCATCAGCACATTGTAGTTTGCACGGTATGGAGTCTAGCTCAGAGAAAAATGGTATCAGGGGGAACGGGTTGGTTCATTTCCCAGCTGCCATACAGTTCTCATGACTGAGGTTTAATATTATGGTGTCTGTTGCTGTGACCTCTAATTTGTTCCTAAAAGCCAGAATTTAATATTTAAGACTATGGAAGAAGTACAAACGGGGTTCATATGAAACACAAATCAGCCGAGCATATCTTTGCCTAACTTGTGGTTAGGCAAAGTGGTTAGTATGTGGGTCATGTGTACCCAGAAATTTGGGTTAACTGAGTAAGTTACCCATAAGAGTGTCTTGCAAACTTAACCGCAGGCAAGAAGGCCAAAATAGCAAAGAAGCTGGAGCCTGGATCCCAAATTGTTTACCTGATATACCTCTGGATTTGACATTTCCCCTTTCTTCTAAGGAGTCTCTTTTATCTACTTTAAAGAAAACAAAATCAGAAGAAAAAGCGATTAACAGTTAAGCTGAACTTCCCTACCTTTGGGTCTCTCCTTCGGCACCTTCCTGTTCCCCGATTTCACACTCAAGTTCTCTCAAACGTTCTTGCTCATCAGCCATTTTCTTTGCTGGGTTAAGATTGTGAGTTGAGTCACTTTTCTCTCCAAACTGTTTTGTAAGAATGATAAGAGTGCAGTTGTTCTCTCACCACTCTTCCTGTATTGACTCTAAAGCCAGATGCACCGGAAACCATGTGGGACTGGGGGTGTGAGTTTACTTTTTAATCAGAAAGAATCATTCTTTAAAAAAAAAAAGTCTTAAAAGAAGAAAACTAATCCCTCCCCTCCAAAAAAAAAAATCTCAAGTACTAATGCAGGCCATAAGGGGAACAAAGCATAATTGCAGCTCACAGAGCAATCTTGGTGTTTAAGTCAAACTCACAAAAGCGGCAGCACATCTGTACTTGCAACTTTAGATACTTCACATTCTTCTTTCCAGCCTTATCTGTGTTTTGTCTGTGTAAGGATCCTTAGAGCAAATAACAGGGTTGGGAGATTGGGCAGTTGCAACACAACTTCAAGTATCTACAAGCTGCATATTTGAAGGGATGGAAGGAATAAGAAATCCACAGTCTAGCAAAAGAAAAAAAAAACTGACCAGAGGGGCCACGTAAGACAACAAGAGATATTGTTCAAATTAATGGGGATTAAAGGTTTAATCAGTTTTAAGCAACCCTAACTACCTATAATGCATCTAACCACATGAAACAGTCCTTTTCCGCCAATGGGCCAAGTGACTTCCTTAAAAGGACAGATAATTTCAGTGTCCTGATAGGTCAATGCATGGTTAACTGTATGGTTTTATTTTAGTGTTTTTACTTTTAGAAGAAGACACGGACGGGACGAGATGTTTCAGAAGATTAAAAATGAAATGAGCATTGTAAAGAGAATATGCTGACTCAAGAGAAGGAATGGAGGACTCCCATGTACTAATCTGCTCCAGGCAACAAAATATTTTGGATCAGCCCACTTAAATATGTCATTTTCCACCCATTGATCCAGACAGATTTTTTTTTTCAGAGTAGGGACTGAACCAGTTTATGAGAAAAGTGAAAGTTTTATTTTATTACTACTGACCTGGTATCTGTAGAACCTTTCACATGTATCCAGAATGCCACATTCATACATTTCTAGCAGGGGTGGGTTCTACTTACCTTTACTACTGGTTTGCATTGTGCGCATGCACAGATCACTTCTAATGATGTCCGGGTCAGTGGGCGGAGCCTCCTGACAGTTTTATTACCGGTTCTTGCAAACTGGTCTGAACCGGGGGCAACCCACCACTGATTTCTAGGCATCAAACACATTCAAGGCCCCAAAACAGAACCCCCTCACCAGCATTTTCTTATTCCTACTGAAAAAAAGAGCAATTTGAGACCTCCTGGATTCTGATTCATTGTTCTCCAGAATATAAGTAAATGCATTGCCAGATACTGGACACTAATCACACTGAATTTCAGCTTTATGCTTGCCCCATTCTAAAACAATCCTATCTCTCACCTTTGACTACATAGCTAGCTAAAGTATGTAATCTGATAAGAAACCTTAGTTTTAATTTAACCCATGAGCAATGGTGTTAAATCTTAGAATGAGTTTTCTTCTTTTCTTTCTCCCTAACCCACAAGAATTGTTTGCATGTATAATATTAATAAAAGAGAATATCTGTAGGTCAGAAGTGGGGTCTTTGATGCTCTCTGAAATGTTTGTTTGCTTCCAGATTTTCATTACTCAACTACGTAACATCTTCAGTGCACAATGAAACAAGAAACAACCAAACTCAGACAACACCAAAGAGTCCATATATATTGCATTCTTTTCATAGGACTTTATTCCAAAATCTGCTAAAGTGAACACTAGGCAATAATAAAATTGTTGTTCTTTTTATCAGAAATAAATCCTACTAATAAGTTCAGTGAGATCTACATCCTTTTGGGAAACTGTGCATAGAATTGCTGCCTTACATTATTAAAAATTATGGCCTTAATACTTTTTATTCTCCTCATATGAACCTGTACATAGATTGCTTCTGTTTAATTGGGGGGGGGGGAAAGCCACGAAAAATGTTTTTGTACTTTAAACAAATTCTCCAGTTTTTCAAACTAGAATCCTGGTTTGCTCCATAAGTATAGGCATGTCTGTCAAATCATAACGTATTTTCTGTCATCTTTCACTTGCTCTTAAGAATTACTAACTTTTCTGACAAACCTACCCCATGCATTGCATTAAGATGTGATATTTTGATCACATGGCTATGGCTGCCATCTTGACTTTTTTTATCTCACTAATGACTGTCAGATTTAACTGTTGAAAATTGTTATTATGTACTGGTAAGCATGGGAAAGCAAATTTCCTCAAAAGGTTTTTTTTTCTTTTTTAACCATATCATTGTACAAAAATGTTTTAACCAAGGAATTACATATTCCATGTGAACCTAGGTATGACAATGCAGAGATTATAAAGAAAACTTTGCAATATGGAAGAAGTTTGGTCTATAATTAACCTGGATGTAAGAAAATATAACTTTGATTTTAAAAAAGAAGCACTGATTACTAGCATGCCTGACTTTCTGGATAGGATTTCTCCATAATGTTTTTCCCTAATGCAAGTACACATTGTATACCTTTCTTGCTAAGTTAAACTCATAAAGTTAAAATGTGAGAAAAACAATATTTAGTTTTATTAAGAGTTTGATGTTTACCCCTTCTAATAAATTTGTATGTATGTTTTGCTTAAAAGGAATGCAAATTGCTTTCCTTGTAATATAACTTAGCTGATTCTTTTACCAAGGTCATGAGCAATTGAAATATAAATGGAGCTATGGTATAAAGTGCACCTAACCTGTACAGTTTTTTTAAGGGTAAAATAGCCCAATTATTTTCTAAAATGTGTTTGGAAATCTACCTGGAACATATTAACTTTTTACCTGGGAAAGCCCATCTGAACTCAACTGAATTTATTTCTGAATAAATATTAGGATTGCCCAGTAAAAAATTACTTGTCTAATCACACCAAGCCCAGACAAGAACCATTGTTGCTATGAGTTGCTGATTGTACTCTGTTGCATAAGCACTGATCAATCCTCTTTCAGTGCTTGCACAAGTGAACGTATGGAGTGTTAAGGCAAAATGGTGTAAACGCTAATCTGCATCCCTTAGGCATTTTACAAGCATCTCATCCAAAGTATTTGAGGCTCAGAATGAAAGAACGGTGGTTAGGAGTAGATGGGGTGGGGAAAATGAAACTGCTTTGTTAGAACAGCTTGTACACAGATAGGACTCCATGGAAGAGGAAATAAGAGCATGAAGCAACCATGCTCACCATTCTACCACTTCCTCTTGATGTCTTCTCCCCCCCCCCCCTTTGTGTCAATATCTTCCTCATTTCTTTTCTAAATTCATGCATGAAGCAAGGCCTTTAACACATAGCTCGAACGATGCAATTTACAGTACCTCGGGTGGTTTCAAACCGTGAAACTATGCATTCTTTCTTGAACAAAATTAGTGAAAAGAGATTGTCTTTAAGCACGACTCCTCAGATTAATTAGATTAAGCATGTGAAAAGCTTGGAAAATGTCTGTATTTTACATGCCTATTGAGAAATCAATTATTCCTGGTTTATTGTGCATAGGATTGCTGCCTGAAACACTGAATAAATGCAGAAATACTGTATTCTGTTAGCAAATGGTAGCACTTTAAATGATTCTTCACAATCCAGGGGTGAAATCTAAAAATTTTTTGCTACCGGTTCTGTGGGCGGGGCTTAATTAGTGGGCGGGGCTTGGTGGTAAGGTGACTGGGAGGGCGTGGCTTGTTGGTCAGGTGGACATGGCCAAGTCAATGTCACTTCTTTGCCCTTTTTTAACCTACAAAACACAACACAACACAACTGGCTCACCCACAATATAAAAGCAGCTGTGCTAGACCCAAAATGGCCCCTGCAACAAGAAGGAACCTCACACAGCCACAAAAAGCCCAAAAAATCAACTTTCACCACTTTACATACACACAATTCCACATACAGCTTTGTGAGATTTTGTGTGTTTGTGTAGTTAGAGTGAAACACTACAGAAACACACTAAATCTCAGAAAGCTGCACAAATATTATTTTATTTATTTTTATTTTTATATAAAGCAGCTAAATTTAAAACTCCCTAAACTTTAAATGGCTAGATCTAAAAAAAGAACAACTAAAAAAAACCCAATTAACTATTTTTTTAAAGCTCCCAAAGGGGAAAAAAACTTACCCAATAGAACAGGGGTCTCCAACCTTGGCAACTTTAAGACTTGTAGACTTCAACTCCCAGAATTCCTCAGCCAGCTTTGCTTTGCTGGCTGAGGAATTCTGGGAGTTGAAGTCCACAACTCCCTGCCTGCTTGATTGCAGGCAGAGAGATTCAGTTGCTTGCTGATGCAATGGATTGCAAAGCGTTGCGACCAGCAGCTAAGGTAAGCAAGCTGAGGAGGGGAGGGGGAGGGATTTTTGCTACCAATTAGCAGGCAACTCAGCTGGGATCGTCAGAGCCATTTAAAAGAGAAAAAAGGCTCTGATGATTGCGCGGCTCAGCTGGGCATGGGGGGCGGGGGCAGGGATTTTTGCTACTGGTTCTCCAAACTGCCCGCCACCATCGTTACCTACTCCCCCGAGCTGGTCCGAACTGGGAGCATTTCACCCCTGCCATAATCAAATATTTCTCCAAAACCAATGATCATCTTGAATCTGCCCATTTATCCCCCATGTTATATTATGCTAGTTACTTAATTTGTATGTCACCCAATCCAGAAGTCTTTAAATGTCTGTGGAACCTCATAAAAGGGTCTAAAAATGTGAGTTGTGCTTCTAATCCCACCCACCCCCTTGCATCAGTGGTGGGTTCGCCCTGGATTGGGCGAATCGGTAATGGCGGCGGTGGGAGGCTCCGCCCACCTGCCTGGACGCCTCTGCACATACGCAAACGAACTGGTAGCAAACAAAATTGAAACCCACTACTTCCTTGCATGCTAATGTTCTCTTAAACAGGCCATTTCTTGTTTTACAGAAGGACGGCCGTAGGGAAAGTCTTTTGATTCAAGCAAACATAGCCATATTGTTTTCTTGACAAGAGCATAGAAGTGGCTTCTTCTGCTTCACTGCCTTCTTCCAGTACATATCTTTTAAATGTCTCAGTCACGTCTGTATCCCTGGTATTCTCTGGAGGTCTCCCATCTAAGAATTACCCAGACAGACCCTGACTTCGCTTCCCAGGCTAAACTAAGTTGGCCAGGTGCTGCCACCTGCTGAAGATGGCCCTATTTCTCTATCTCCAAGATATGGAGAATAAGCGGCAAGATATTGTACAGTGTTGTGATAAATAAATAACAGCAGAATAAACCTGCAGCAGTTACACAGTTTTATGTGTAATTCCAATTTATGTATCCATCATTAAGAGTTACATCATAGGGGTTACACAAAACCCTCCCCTTTCAAGTATGTACATTATCCACCTGGTTTCCAATTCTTGTATTGCACAGTTTGCTGAACATCACATTCTTTGTACTTAATAAGAACTTCTGTTTGGCACAAAATGGCTCATTATTCAATGGGACTCAAGAGAAGTATTTAGTATAAATCAGTTATAAGCATGCCAAAGTTTCACAGTTGAGTACAAATTCCCTGAAAAACCCTTCATTTTAGTTCCTAAGTTTTACATTCTGGATATATCTTTATGTTTTTTATCATTATTATTATTTTGTTCTGGGGTTTCAGACTGACAAAGAATATAGTCAAGTCAGAATCATGCAAGTGTGTGGGTGTGTGGGTGTGTTCTTGATAGGATTGGCCAACTGGCTAGAGGGATAATTGAAATTGAGTAGCTATTGGCAAGCTGGTCTCTCATTTCAAGGGAAGCTTCTGGTAGAGGGAGTTTATAATACAATCCAGAGAATCTGGCAAATAAACAGCAATGATCCAGGTTGACATCTCTTATTATTTTGTGGATGTTGCAATGTAGAAATCTGTGGTTGCAGCAGTTAAAAATAAAGATTCCCATTGATGCAACTATAAAGTAATTATAATATGGAGATGCAAAAATATGTCCTCTTTTCCTTCCCAGATAAAATAGCAATTTTGTAGAAGTTCATGCCATGCATCACCGTTATGACACTACTGGTGGGAGGGGGGGCGCCATTTTGCTTACTCCACTCTTGCTTTAGCAGCACCCAAGGACCAATGTGAGAACTTGCATTACATGCGGTCCAATCTCACATTCCAGCACATGAGTTCTCATTCTCTGGCAGCCAGGGAAGAAGGCAAGTTTGTCACAGCAGGATGGTTCATGGAAAGTGGCAGGCAGGACCTGAATTTTGCAGTGTTGCAAACAGTGGAAACAATGGCATGATGCAAAAAATATCTTGAGACAGCAAAGGATGCATTTTTGATTCCATGTAACTGTTCCTTACACTTTACACTGATTGAAATTTAGTCTAAGCAGATCCTTCTGATTATGAAGTATGTAGTCTGAGAAGATATTAAATGAAAGAGAAAAAGAATTGTAAAGAAAAAAATATGAGTGAGGAATGATCTCAAAAGAAAATATTTCTGGCTACATTCCTACCATTGCTTCAAACTTAATTTATACTTATTGCTGCATTTATTTGTTTTACTAGGTTTATAAGCCACTCCAATCATTCTCAGCAATGTCTACAAAAACAGCTTTTCTCCTGAAGAGACTTCCAAATGGCAAAGTAAAGACAGCTCCACAATGACCATGATAGAATGAAGATTGGGTGACTAGACTAACTCATTCGTAATTCCTTTCTGGAGAAAGAGAGAACTTGAGATTACCCACAAATGTTCCAAACAGTTCCTCTTCATGAGGAGACCACAAGATAGTGGTGGATTTAGAGTTTTGAGAGGCGAGAGAATAAATATCTTGCTGAAACTGTGGTTGACACCTTCAAAAGACACTGAGTTTACATACTTCCTTTTCTAATCGCTTTTGGAAATTGCTTGTTAACTGCTTTTCAGCTATTAGGAACCTCTGGATTGACATGTTTTACAATATTGGGTGAGATTCTTTCAAACCATAGTGAAAAATGTATTTAAAAACAAGTTTAAGCATAATTTTTTTTCTTTTGTAATAAACAGCAAGAGTGATTAGAATTTTTATTTTGGGAAGCTACAAATAGAATAAGAATCCAGATGGATTTGAAATAAGATCTTGGAATTAATTATAAGAATCCTTCCTGTATGAAATGCTTTTGTTTTCAATTCTCTTAAAAAAAAGAAACATGATAGGATGAAATTTTGAAGACTGGATGCTAAAGAGAATAAGAAGGAACTAAAGTTTACAATTAAAGAGAAGAACTTTTAAATTTGACTTACTATTTCATAATAGAACATAATATTTTAACATTAGACATTCTGAAGGATATTTTTGAGCACTGGACCCAGAACTTAATTTTAAGAGAAATAGACAAACACTATAGACAAACTGTTTAAAAGATGTGGAAGAGGAACTCATTTTACTGGACCAGACTGAGACTAATCTGAAAGTAGATTTAAAAGTAGATTTAAAAATGACAGATTATAAGAATGATATGGGGAAATATGCTACACTGGATTTATAAATAAAACTGAATGATATTGTAATATTGTATTTAAAAGGGATATTCAAATAACAGACCGAAAGAGTGATCTGGATAACTTTCCTTCATTGGATTTACAAAAGAGACTTACTAAAACTTTGAAGAATTTTGTGAAAAAAATAAACAAAAAATTGAAAAGAAATCAAGTTTCAGGACATTATATGAAGGGAGTAAAGATAAAGAATGAGTAAAAGGTAAGGTTTTCTCTGGTGATCCTTAACAAACTTTTGCTGATCAGGACTGAATGGTGAGGCTTTAAGGATATGTTTACAGATAAGTGATGGGTTATGAGAAGAGATCATTTGTTATATTTTAAGAGAATGTGGTAAGTTACTAAAAATTATTTGCACTTGTGGTGAAGGGAGAAGTAATTTATTCTATTTTTTATTTTTTGCACTTTCTATTTTTTCTTTTCATTTTTTCTTTTTTACTTTGTATTAGTTTTTATTTTTAATTGTAATTTAATAGTATTATCATTTTTCAAAAAGAAAAACAGAAGTACTATTTGCAGAGGAAGTAAACTTGAGAAATTGCAAAGTTGATCTCGACACCACATTAATCTTCATGCCATCAAAGACTCGTCTCTGCATCCTCCTAATTATAGCAATAGCACTTAGACTTATATACCCCTTCACAGTGCTTTACAGCTCTCTCTAAGTGGTTTACAGAGTCAGCATATCACCCCCAACAATCTGGGTCCTCATTTTACTGACCTCAGAAGGATGGAAGGATGAGTCAGCTTTGAGCTAGTCATGGTATATATATATATATATATATATATATATATATTCTGATAGCCATTTTTAATTATCCTGTCAGCTGATATTGCTTTGGTCTCATCCCCAGCTGACCATGAAGGCAGCTTAAGTTCATCTTCAGCTGTTGCAGTGTAAAAGTATTTCCCCTATTCAACTGACACAAGTCTTGCTACATACACAATCAATGACATTTTTGTTGATGATCTTGGTGATGAGACAGTCACTTCTATAAGCCACTTTAGACAGCTGTGTGAACTTCCCCTTCTCTCCTGTGACTGGATATTGCCTTCTATGGCCACTTTGGTTTGGGATATGATAGAGATCAGACACTTTTTTCTTGCAGAAGCACCTGCCTGTGTGTGCAATGCCTGATGGGTGCTTATTCAGCTTTACACAGGCTTCTTAAATAAATGAGTTTAGTGCTTTTTATATTTGTGGGTTCAGTGCTTTTTAAAATACACTAGAACTGTGTTTGTTGAAAACATAGCTTTAGCTTTAGTTTGAAAGAATTCTAGTATTGTGTTTAAAAACACAGTACTAGTTCCCCTCCTTGGAAAGAATGTTAGTCCTGTGCTCCACAGAGAGTTGATATTTTTAAATCAAGGAAGAAAGTCAGGTTCTCCCAGCTCTGCATTGCTGATTCTATCCAAAATGAGTGTATTACACATGCCTGCTGCTTTTGCCAGCAATGGTTGTGCTGTCTGTTTTTTTGGGTAGGGAGGTGCCATTTTGGCCTTCTTCTATGCTAGGGGTGTCAAACTCAAGGTCCTTGGGCCGGATCCGGCCCATGGGGTGCATAGATCTGGCCTGCAGAGCCACCCTGGAAACAGCAAGGGACTGGCACGCGACCCTCCCGAGTTCTGTTTTCACTGGCAGAGAGTTGCAGGAGGCCACTGCAGCCGGAAACTGAGCTCAAGAGCCTGTTTTCACTGGCACAGCACTTCGGCCACCACAGGCGCCCCTGACATGAGTGACATCGAGCTGGCCATGCCCACCCTGGCCACACCCACTCTGGCCCTCCAAGGTCAAACACAACCCTGATGCAGCCCTCAATGAAATCAAGTTTGATACCCCTGTTCTATGTCATTTTGCCTTCTTATCAATTTAGGAGATACGGGAGCTGTTGGAAAAATGAAAAGAGTTCTATCTGTTTCACTTTTAGCCCACGTGAAGGTCACAAACAGAATGATATGGCGTGACACAGAAGGCCTTGATGCTCCTTACTCCTCCTCCATCATTCCAGTGATCTGCCATGCTAGTTATTTTTGAACAAGGGTCTACCATCCTTCTGGAAGATCATTTAATCTATACCTCCAAATAGCTTAGCTAACAGGTTGACGGAGTAAAGAAGGGGTGTCAGATGAAATAAAGGAAGTTTTGTCTAATGAACCAGGAACTGCCAGTTCTCTTTCATGCTGCATTCCTTCCCTATTCCACCAATCTTGTCAGCTGGGCTATTTTGGGATATTGATTTAATATTCTTCCAGAGCAAAAAAAAAACAAAAACCAGACCTGTGTTCTGAAATGGCCTGAGTGAACTGGTAGTATAGAACCGGTACTATAGAACCGGTAGTAAAACTGGAGGGAGGCTCTGCCCACCCACCCCGACATCATCAAAATGCTTCTGCACATGCGCAGAAGCTTCTGCGTGCGGTCCAGTTGCGAACTGGTAGTAAAGGTAAGTAGAACTCACCCCTGGGCTAAAGCCTAGAATACAATCCTTATGCATCTCAGGTAGCTTCTGGGATTGGACCCTAAGCATGTTTACACACAACACTGTTGTTGTCTGTTCTTTTTTCCACCACCACCGCCTTCCATCAGCTGGTGACAAGGAGTGAGAGGGGAAACATCCAGGAGAACCCATCAATCACTGCACCTAAATTGTCCTGCATTAAAAACTATAAAGACAGGTCCACTCCCTGTTTCAGTAATGAAGCAGGAAAGCATTCAGCCATTGGGGCAGTTTAGTTTCTGCCGGCATATTTTCTCCCAGTTCAACGACTAGAGGATAAATGTCAACACAGTCATAAGGAAAAGCCTCCGAAATATGCATTTCCTGTCCTCAAAGTTTGAAAAGTTGACAAAGAACCCTTTAGTTTTAGAACATTATAATTGATTCTTCCAGATCCCTAAACATGAAAAGAGTTTGTTTCATTATCCTGTATCTGGATGTTTTCTTCAAATGCTGTCAGTGAAGCATAAGGAAGTATTCAGCTTTGGAAATGTTTGTTTTCAGCAGCATGCTAAATTATCTCTTTCTAAGCAGAAAACATCCCAGGAGACTAATCATCACCAGTTCTTTCTGCTGTGCTTGTTCATATATTATAAAGCTGATCCCGCATGGCAGTTCTGGATCTGGTTTTATGATATGCAAGTGAAATCTCCAAGAAAATATTACCTATTTTATACAGATACAGGTATTATCTGTATCTACAACACAGTTGTGCCTTCTTCCAAGGTGGTCTCTTCCATCACAGCCTCCCCTGCCTAACCCATCTCTACTTCATGCCCACTAAGAGTGCTTTTCTCCCCTCCTCCCTAAAAATTCCTTGTATAAACGTGATGTGTTTTTTGTACTTCTGCAGATCCCATGATTTTCCCCAAGCCTGCTGATATTCCCCAAGTGCATGAGAAATGCCACTTTGGCTACATATGAAATGGCAGACAGATAATTGAGTTCCTGTAAAAAATGATCACATGGGAGAACAAACAGTAGAAAAGAGTTCCAAAGGAACTATTGGATCTGTAGAAGAAATGAGTATTAAATTTAAGTTGCCAGCTATGTTTTTTCAATAATAATAAAAAATTGGTGATCTAAAAGAAGCAAAACTTATTTTATTGCTGATGATGGGTTGCTTTTCAGTCCTTTTCTTGATCCTCTGCACCATTTCTTTTTGCTGCATTTGTTACTGAATAGTTTCCTCTTTTTTTTCTATAATTCTAGAATACGCCCATAAAACAAAAGTAGGATTTTTTTTCCTCACAAGACTGCAGATTCTCAGGAATAATCTATTAGGTCCATGTTTGGACAGTAGGCAGAACCAATGCTTGCTGTAGTTAAGAGCAAAGTTAAAACTGAGCAATGTATCCTCATCCTTTTTTCCATCTCTCTTTCTGATTTTCACTCTCTCATCTTTTTCCTTTCTTCCTTTAGACCTAGTGTTGGTGGATGTACAAGTGCCCAAATAATTTTGCAAAATCTTTTACAAAACTATCTATTCTTTCTTGCTCTTTTCCCAACTGGCTGCGCCTTTCGGATAATCAGATATTCTATCTCTCTCTACCCACATACCAAGTGTAGACAGTATATATAAAGTTCAGATATATAAAAGGAAAAAAATGTTTAGAAACTGTTTTCTTTGCCACAAAAAATAGGACCAGAAATAGACTTAATGGGTATAAATTGCAGCTACCTGGGTTTTGTTTAAGTATAAGGGAAAACATTCTAAAGCTAATGTCTGCACAGCAGTGGAAGAGTCTATCTATTAAGGTTGTAGCTCATTCTCCATCTCTTTTTAAAGTTTTTTAAAGAAGTTAGACAACTGCCTCTCATAGATAGTTTAATTAGTTTTCCTGCAAATTGCAGAGGGTTGGACTAGATAATCCTTGCAGTCTCTTCCAACTCCATGATTGTATGATCAGACAGACAGAAAGATAGACAGATGTAGTCTGTGTAAAGCCCTGAGTGGATGCTTCAGTTCAATTGACCCTTACGTAATAAAACCATACTTTGCTTCCAATATTACATCAGAGCCACTCTAATACATAGAATCTTTGCTGGTTTTGGCAAAGCAAAGTGGTCTGTGTTCAGAAATGTGTTTTATTGATGCAAGACTACCATAATGCAAATTATACTACTGTAATCAATATAGCAATTGTACCCATTCCACAGCCTAAACTGTAGACAACCAATACGTTGGGATAAATTACAACTATTGCCTTGAAGGTGCCAATCAATCCCCTTTAAGGAGGACTTTCAAAATCATGATTTGAGTGTTATGACATCCCTCTGCTGTGTCTTTAAATAATTTCCTTCTGACAATGTACCAGGGGTGTCAAACTTGCAGCCCGCAGGTCAGATGCGTCATGAGCTGGCTTCGCCCACCCTGGTTCAGCGAAGGGTGGGGGAAGTCATGATACATCACGCGACAACAACATGATGTAGGCAATTGGTGAAAGCCCAATAATCTTATAATAAACACAAACCTGTATGAGAAGAGGTATTTGAATGTTAAACTATTTAGGATTTAGGGTAGATAATATTTGTACTTTGAAATGAAGTCACAAGGGAGAAGAAGTAAATGAGGTTCTTGCAAAGGTGATGCATTTGATTATACTTGCCAGAATTCCAGCAGTCGTACTCTTACATTTTCACATCATTGTCAAGAAAAGGCCCACAGAGATCATCCTGCAGTAAGCCAGCTGGGAAATTATTAGAGCATGGATGACTGTTGCAAAATTATTCCTGTCCGGAGTTGGCTATAACCTGACAAACCAGGCAATGTTAGTAAAAGCATTTAACATTGCTGAGGCCACCTGGTTCTCTGGCAACAAAGTTGGGTCTAGAAACAACTCCCAGTTGTGGACCTGCTGTCTTAGAAGTAATACAAACTGCCCAAAATAGATTGTGTATGTGTGGGTATACACATATATACATACTCCAGATTTCATCTAACCATAGAACCTCTACCTTCTCACCTTATCCAGGCATCTTCACACCTGCCTTTATCTAGATGATAGAAGGAAATGGTATTTGAAAGGTACACACTCTGAATCACATGGAAATTTGCCCAAGAGTTGATGGGCAATAACTCCACAATAACTGTTTTCATTGTTGAATGAAATATTGAGATATACCCTTCATGCTGTTCCTTATAAAACTCTTTGAACTGATCCAGAAGAATTGAGAATTGAAGCAACCAATCATCATCCTAATGCCAGAGCAAAATAGGTGCCAGTTTGTTCTGAGTATTCTCAGTGCTGGCACTTGTTCAGTCTACTCCCATGGACTTACTTCCCCTAGGAAAAAAATTGTTCCATTAATATGTGAATGCAACTGAGAAACTATTCACCCATTCATGAACAATTCCTGTCATTTTTATGATCATCCTGTTGCCACCTACAATTATCCTCCATGTTTCAGAAACATTTGATCGTTTGCCAAAAGATTTAGTCCAAGAATAAATCTGAGTGCAACAGCAAATTTGATGGCATTCAGCTTTGGAAATATTTCTCAGTGGTACAGTTAATTTCCTGACGAGTTCTTTATGTTGCTTTCCTAAACATCAAAGGTAATTTCTATCTATCAGAAATTTATGTACAATTCCCCTATTAGGAAATCAAAGCCCGTGTGACACACAGCCCTTTCATGCCTTGATTTCCCAAGTCTTAAGATAGCAGCCATACTTTCAAAGCTTTATTTACATCAGTTTTAGTTCACGTTGCAACACCAGATCCTACCAAATGATAAGAGTTAATGAAGACTGAATAGTTGAAGCTCATGCAACTACCTTTGTTGTAATATGTATTTAAGGATCTCATGACTTAGTACCCAGAAATAAAAAGGGGTCAGGCAGCAGGTAGGTTCTGTATGGTGGACTGCACTATGAATGCAACTGTGACATGAGGAAAGTCATTCCAAAAACAGCGCTGTGAAGGTTTGCAGAAGATTTGGATAGGCATTAGGACTGGATTATAGAGTTGAGCAGATCTTATTACTCGCCCTCAAACATCTTCTTCCTGCCCTCCATTCCAGACTTTTCCTCAATGTTCTTCCTCCAGTCACCCACATCACGTAGGTCCTTCTCCTATGGAAAGACAGGAGATAAAATGTTATGCTTGGATAGTGCCTTTAACAGGGCTCATGCAGGGGGCAACCCTTGCCTTATTGATATGATGTCTCCCTGGACAGAAAAACCCTTTGTTCACTCACAGATGACTGCCAAGTGTGTTAATATCTATTGTGGTGGCTCACAAGTTTTCATCAAGAAAGCTGGAAGCTTACCAACACATTCCAAAAGAGTGAAATGTTCAACAGATAGCAAATTGGAAAGAAATTAAAATGGCCTACCCTGCTGAGAACTCCATAGTATTTTGGATATATTACAGTCAGAAAGCCCGTTTTTACTGTCACTGACTGCATTTACAAACTTTAATAAGTCATAGTTTGTTTAATGAACTGCCATGGTTCATACAGTGCACTAAACCATTCTTTACATTCCACAATGTGGAATTCTTTACATTTACATTCCACAATGATTGAGTTCACTCATTATAGTGGCAAAGCTGCAAGCTGAATGTCTCGTCTTCCAGTTCTCTTATAACATCATTTTTTGAAATAAAAATATTTGATATCTATCTATCTATCTATCTATCTATCTATCTATCTATCATCATCTATCATCTATGTCCATCTATAATCTAGTGTCCTTGTGTTCAATTTGTGGCTGCCGTCACTCTAGAAATCTGCATGACAAGTTTCCTGGATGCAATCTGGAAAACTCATGGGGAGACTTTCTTGGAGCGAAGGATCTATCAGTTCTGATGGAACCTAAAGCAATTATTAATATCTAATTTTATTTTGTGTTTCACTTATTTTAATAACATTATTCTTCTAGCAGGAAGCCATAAATGACAGTTAGGCAGGAGAAGGAGTTGAAATTTCTTTTTTAAAAAAAAATATTATATTAATAATCTGGGATAGGGCGGCCGCTGGTGCTTTAGATCGGGTCGTGCCTTTGCGGCCTCTGACCCGGTGCCGAATCTGCCCAGCTCCTTGGTTCTCCGAGGAGCTGAGGGAGATGAAGCGCTGGAAAAGACGCCTAGAGAGTAGTTGGAGGGCTAGTCGTTCCGAATCTGACCGTACACTAGTGAGGTCTTATATCAAGACCTACTTAGTGGCGATAAAAGCGGCAAAGTGTAACTACTTTTCCACTCTTATCGCATCGGCAGATAATCGCCCAGCCACCTTGTTTAGGGTGACCCACTCCCTTCTCCATCTGGGAGCGTGGGAAGGCCCCTTGCAAGGACATGCTGAGGATTTTGTGCATTATCTGCACGATAAAGTCGCTCAAATTTGGGAAGGCTTGGACTCTGACTGGGTGGGTTCAGGCGGGTTGTCCGAGGTGTGTCTTGAGAATGTTATCTGGGATGAGTTCGACCCTGTGACCCCCGAGGACGTGGACAGGATGCTGGGGAAGTTGAATGCAACCACATGTGTCCCTCCTGGTTGGTGCTGGCTACCCGGGAGGTTACACGAGGCTGGCTCCAGAGGATTATAAACGCTTCCTTGAGTGAGGGTTTCTTGCCTCCCACCTTGAAAGAGGCGGTGGTGAGGCGCCTCCTCAAGAAGCCCTCTCTGGACCCAGCTGTTTTGGCAAACTATTGTCCAGTTTCCAACCTTCGCTTTTTGGCGAAGGTTGTTGAGAGTATGGTGGCGCAACCACTCCTGCAGTACCTGGATGAAACCGTCTCTCTAGACCCATTCCAGTCCAGCTTCAGGGCCGGGTACAGCATGGAAATGGCATTGGTCGTGTTGATTGATGATCTCTGGAGGGCTCGGGACAGGGGTTGCTCCTCTGTTCTGGTCCTATTAGACCTCTCAGCGGCTTTTGATACCATCGATCATAGTATCATGCTGCGCCGGCTGGAGGGGTTGGGAGTGGGAGGCACTGTTTTACGGTGGTTCCCCTCCTATCTCTCTGACCGGTTGCAGTCCGTGTTGGCTGGGGGGCAGAGGTCGACCTCAAGGCACCTGGTTTGTGGGGTGCCGCAAAGGTCGGTCCTCTCGCCTCTCCTGTTCAACATTTATGTGAAGCCGCTGGGTGAGATCATTCGTGATTTTGGGGTGCAGTGCCATCTGTACGCTGACGACACCCAGCTGTACATCTCCACCCCAGACCACCCCAATGATGCCCTTGAAGTAATGTCCCAGTGCCTGGAGGCCGTGCGGGTCTGGATGGAGAGGAACAGGCTCCGACTCAACCCCTCCAAGACTGAGTGGCTGTGGTTGCCAGCGTCCCGATATAGCCAGTTGGTGCCATCGCTGGCTATTGGGGGTGAGACATTGGCCCCCACGGAGAGGGCACGTAACTTGGGTGTCCTCCTGGATGCACGGCTGTCTTTAGAAGAGCATATAACGGCCGTGGCCAGGGGGGCTTTCTATCAGGTTCGCCTGATACGCCAGTTGCGCCCCTTTCTGGATCAGGACTCCTTATGCACGGTCACTCATGCCCTCGACACTTCCCGCCTGGACTACTGCAATGCTCTCTACATGGGGCTCCCCTTGAGGAGCACCCAGAGGCTCCAGCTGGTGCAGAATGCAACCGCACAGGTATTTATGGGGGCGACATGGCACTCCCACGTAACACCTCTCCTGCGCGAGCTGCATTGGCTTCCGGTGGTCTTCCGGGTGCGCTTCAAGGTATTGGTTCTCATCTTCAAAGCGCTCCATGGTTTAGGGCCCAGTTATTTATGAGACCACCTTCTGCCACCGATAACCTCCCACCGGCTAATACGCTCCCACAGAGAGGGTCTCCTCAGGGTGCCGTCAGTCAGGCAATGTCGGCTGGCAACCCCCAGGGGAAGAGCCTTCTCTGTGGGGGCACCCACCCTCTGGAATGAGCTACCCCCAGGGATACGACTGATCCCGGAACTCCGGACCTTTCGCCGGGCTCTGAAGACTTTTTTATTTCAGCAAGCCGGGCTGGCTTAAAAATTTTAATTGGTTAATTTTATCGGTAAGGGGTTTAAAATTGGGGAAAGCCAATATAGATTTAATTATGTTTAAAAGTATTTTAATGTTTATATTGTATGTTTTTTAATCCTGGCTGTTCACCGCCCCGAGTCCTTCGGGAGAGGGGCGGTATAAAAATTTAATAAATGAAATGAAATGAAATTAATTATGACCTCTATCTTAAATTTTAAGTCATTTAATGTATTGTTAAGTATTTCATTTTATTTGCAGGGCAGTCCAATATTGTCAAATACCTAGTGAGCATGATTGACCTTACTTAGACAGCATAGGATTCTACTTTGACCTTGATTTGAAAGACTTCTCTAATCTCATGCATATTCAAACGTAGCATACAACTTACCACTTCAGAATTAGAACATAGAATAACAAGGTTGAAAGGAGGGCCACATGACATGAGACCCTATATCGTTCTGGACAAATGAGTGTCCAGTTTTTTCTTGAAAACCTCCACTGATGGAGCACCCACAGCTTGTGGAAGCAAGTCATTTCACTGATTAGTTAAGTGTTAGGAAATTTCTCCTTAGTTCTAGGTTGGACCTCCCTTTAATCATCTTCCACATGCCCTGCCCTCAGGCTTTGGAGAATAGGTTGACCCCCTCTTCTCTGTGACAGCCCCTCAAGTACTGGAGGACAGCTACCATATCACTTTGATTCCTTCTCTTTTTACAGTTCCCTCAAATATTAGACTGAACAGTCAAGGGCAAATAGTGAGGATGATAGATGGCTGAGCATAAGTTTAATATACTCAAGCCATCAAGATATTTGGTGGTTGCAGTGAAACTCTTGACAGATGCACTTAGTCCAAAAGCCAAGCCACGGAAACTACTACTTTTCAACTATCTAGGTACCTTTTCACTGTCTTCCTTCTTGACTTGCTTCAGATTAGCTCTAAGATCCATGCAGACTTTGTGTTTGGAACCCAGAAGGGCCCTCAGCATAGCGTCAGCAGACATACGGACTCTACGCAGGGGTGGCCTCTTGAATTTGCCCCTCAGGTCAAACAGTTTCTGGCTCAAATCTTCAAGCTACAGTCAGAAAGAGATGAAAATACCCGAATATTGAGACCGAAGCCAAGAATGGCGAAGGAAGACAAAATCAAATTTTAAACAAAGAGGTGCCAAACAAAGGAATTCAGTCCATAGTCAGAAGAGAATCTGACTAAAGGTAAGTATATTGAAACTGTAAGAGAAAGTGCTTGTGAACACAAAGGGAAAATAATGCTAGAGGTGTTACAGAAAATCACACACAGGCAGTTCTGCATCAGCTAAAATAAAATGCAGAGCCCCTGACTTTGCATCTTAACCTCAAATATCTCCTTTATAATCCTGTGCTTTGAATTTAATTATCTCTTCAAATAAATACACTCACAATTAATCTGCATATTATAAAAAGGCTTGGACTATTTTCTCATGGCTCTTTCTCTGGGTTAACCATATTACTTCTATGTATTGTTTGTAACTAGAATTGTGTGTGTGTGTGTGTGTGTGTGTGTGTAAACAAACACACTTCTACTTTGTTTTTTGCCATTGATGTGGATGCCTGTATTCTGAGTGTTTTCCTATCCCACTCATTTTTACTACGTAGGTGTACACAATTTTCATCTTAAATATTTACTAAAACAGAAAATGTGAGCAGTGAAGATACAGTCAATCTAGGAGTATCAGTCCAGCTATTCCTGTCTCTCTTCAATATTTCAAAGTTAGTTGTGATGTCAAATGCTTACATTATTTTGAGCAAAGGAAAGTATATAAAAAGTCAAGTTGGTAGCTCAATCCATGTGATCAGGCTCACCCCTTTATTATTTTTTAAATCCTACTCCCCATTGCCACCTCCCAGCATGCTGGTCTCATAAAATACAAAATTGTTGTATTTCTTTATGAGATGAAAATTTCAACCCACTTGCACACAAATGCTTAGAAATTGCCTACCCGGTCAATAGAGCATATGTATGGATGCTGTACCATACATATGCTCTGTAATTAAGGTAGTTACCTCTTTGGTAGTTTTCTGTAATTTAACTTCTGTGTCGTATCTTTCCTCATCAACTTGCTCTACCTTAGCATGAAGTTTTTTGCAGAATTCCTGTTGAGAAACAACAAGTGATTATTAAAGGAGGTTGCTTAAACTTACTTAACTTTTTTTTTTTTTGCCAAACCTTTCTAATTCTTCTTCTGCAGGCTTGTTTTTGATAGATGATATGTCTAGATGTGCAGTTTCAGAATTACTGAGTCTGTTCCACATCTTTATTTATTTATTTTTATTCTTGGAATTAAGTAAAAACACCTTTCATAAGCCAAGTAAAATTATATAATTAGGAAGAAAGAGATGAAGTGAATTGGTCCTGCGTCACAATGAAAAAAATTAAGGTATACCAAGCCAACAGTGTCTTCAGGGATGGGGTATATGTCCGTATAGTCCAGGTACATAAATATTTAGCCTAAACTATTCATTATTATTTTTTTTTGAAATGATGTGACATAGTTAACTGTCAAGACAATTAGGTGCCTAAAGATGTTTAGGTGTAAAGCAGATGTATATACATAGCATGGACTTCCTGGGAAGAAAAGTAAGGCATAAATGCAATTAATAAATTATGGGATTCCCTGTTACTTTGTGGTCACTGCTTTGTTTGTTTTTTTCAAGGTCATTCCGTTGCTGGTTTGGCTGAAGAAGAAGAAGAAGAAGAAGCAGGAGGAGCTGCCTTTCAGAAATTCCTTTGCTATTACTCTGAGATTCAGATACTACTAAATAAATAAATAAATAAATAAAACCACATGAGATCTGAACACAACAGGACATTGGAGGGAAATGAATGTAACTACTTTTTAAGTGCTACACACCATTGTAATTATCACTTTGACTTTTTAAATCACAGCTTGCAGACCAGTGGTGGGTTTCAAAATTTTGTACTACCGGTTCTGTGGGTGTGGTTTGGTGGGCGTGGCTTGGTGGGCGTGGCAGGGGAAGGTTACTGCAAAATCCCCATTTCCTCCCAATCAGCTGGGACTTGGGAGGCAGAGAATAGATAGGGGCGGGGCCAGTCAGAATTTTTACTACCGGTTCTCCGAACTACTCAAAATTTCCGCTATCAGTTCTCCAGAACTGGTCAGAACCTGCTGAAACCCACCTCTGCTGCAGACATCCCTCAAATCTAGTTTTGTCCTAACAGCACCAATATTTTGGAGTCGGGTTTTTGGTTTGCAGCTCATGAACAAAAAGGGCTTTGTATATCTTTAGCTGAAAATATTCTTCACTGCTGATCTCCTACACTGAGCAGCTTCCTCAGCAAACTGCAATGTGACCAAAATGCAATATTAGCATATTGACATTATCACCTAAATGTTGCCCTAAGATACTTACTGTCCCGATCCCTAACACAAGCATATAAGTTTCAGTCTTTGGGCAATAATCTTTGTCTCCTCCCCATGGACAGTCAGGCCTACACCTCTAATATCATCTAAGCCAAATTAAGAACATTTATTTATTTATTTTATATTTATTGGTTCGATTTATATGCCGCCCTTTTCCGGAGACTCAGGGCGGCTTACAATGCTTTTAAGCAATAGACTTCATACTTTTGTATATACCTGTTTAGTAAGGCTTTCGCCCCCCCCCAGCGGTGTTCTTTTTTATACAAAGTCAGCTTATTGCCCCCACAAACCGGGTCCTCATTTTACCTACCTCGAAAGGATGGAAGGCTGAGTCAACCTTGAGCCTGGTGAGATTTGAACTTGCAGTAATTGCAGGCAGCTGGTGTTACTTAATAGTGCTTTAGTCTGCTGCGCCACCAAGGCTCTTATTATATTTATATATATAACATATATTTATATCTGGGGATGATGGGTCTTTATAGTTGCAAAAATCTAATTTGGAAAGAAACTAATTGTCAGATCAAATCAGCAACTCAACTAATGCTTTAGACATGAAGTTAAAATGTTCCTGTTCTTGAACAGGAGATGAGAGGGATGAAATCATTACCTGCAGTTCTTGCATGGAACTTGGCATGTGCAGAGGTGGGCAGTGTTCTGCAAGATAATTGGCTTTTTCTTGTTCCTTAGCTGCAGATTCTTTTTCAAGCTCAGAAGCAGCAACCTGGAGCATAACACTCTGGAAGATAATTGGAAGAAGCAAAATTACATTGGCAGAAGAAGTATTTGTCAAGGAAGAGAGCGAGAGAATGCATCATAAGGTATATAGTTGTGTCCATAACAACGATCACCTCTGCTAACATCAAAACAAAGGGCAGGACTTAGAAAGTAGCACAGAACAGAGTCAGTATAGTGGTCCTTTATCTAAGAAGTAAAACATAAGACACAAATTGGAGGTCTATGGTCTTTCACGTATTACCAAAAACTACAGCTCCCAACAGCCATCAGCACTGGTCGAATTGGCTGGATTGCTACTATTTCTGGTTCAACGAAATATGAAGACCATCATTTCTCCATTCCTATGACTAGAATGTTCATTCATGTTGAGGATACACCATGAATCCCCTAATAGATTTTCAGCAAATCACAATCACTCAGAAGGTTTTTAAAATTCAAAGTGTAATTATTCATGATTATTAATTATTTTCATCATTACTAGAGGTTAAGCACAATGTCCTTTAGTTCAGCGAAAGAACTATCCCAATCATGTAGAAAGATGGAATGAAAATCTGATCGTAGTAACATAATGAATTTGCCCATAAGCAAGAATTTTTTTCCAGTCACCAGTAGGTTACTGATTGTAGATTCTTTCCAGAGCATTTTCCTCATGATTAATTTGATATCAGCAATTACCTCAAGAGCAAAATGCATTGTTGAAATGGAGTTCATGGAAGGTATGGGGATAAAACTTCTTCCTCGTGTGTCCTCTTGTTTTAAATTTGGAGGGAAGGGAAAGAATGAAAATTCACTCCTAGCACTTGGGCCAGGCTTGCATTTAAAGTATTGTCAGAATTGTCACTGTCACAGCTAACCTGCAGCTCCTATACTTGAAAATGGGACAGAAATCTTAGAACTGTTCATTAACTTGAAACATTCTTTGTTAATGAATGACAGCAGATATATGTATACATGTGGAACATTCAGACCAATTCTAGTTTTTTCTGTCTCATTCTTGGCAGATGCCCAGATATCATTTGGGAAGTATTTTGCTAGACATTCCAGAAGAGAAATGCTGCATGGCATAGGACTTTTTACCTTCCTTCTTCTCTAGGGAGAAAGGCAACAAGACAATAAAGTAGCATTGCTTTTTTTAAAAAAAAAATGATCTCCACAAATATATATATATATATATACCTTGAGATGTTGCCGGCGGGCAGTGATAGCCCTCTTCTTTTTCTAAAATTAGGAAAAAGAAAAAGAAGACTTTGAGCTTTTACAGTACCTTTTCCACAAGCCACATTTTTGCATGCATCTTTCCTAGAAATCTGACCACCCTTTCCATATAAACATGAGATAACATCCCAAGAATAACATCCATAGTTGAGGTAGAGGATAAATCCACTCCTCTTCTGTCATTTGCTATTCGAAATTTTCTTTACTCAGACTTGCTTTCACAATTCATAGTAGTGCAAAGATTGAATTATATAGCCTCCCTCACTCTGGAGACAGGAAATATTCAAGTCAAAATTTGACTCCTATTAATATT
The DNA here is from genome assembly GCF_059756535.1 of Pantherophis guttatus. Taxonomy (NCBI): domain Eukaryota; kingdom Metazoa; phylum Chordata; class Lepidosauria; order Squamata; family Colubridae; genus Pantherophis; species Pantherophis guttatus. Next base: position 105,192,254 of record NC_142063.1, read on the forward strand.
GTCCTATTTCTACTCCTGCTATCTTTTTTTCAAATTAGCTAATATAGGTTTCAAAATGTGTCCTTAAATTATATTAACTTAAGAACTTTAACTTCTACAAAATGACTTCTCTAGGCAACCATATATTTTGTCTCTAATGGTTTGGTGTAACAGGAATAGTTACTCATGTTTTGAATAGCTGTATGTGCTGCTTGTTGCACATTCATTTGAGGACCTCCTATCCAAGTTAAGTATGTTTAAGAAATCTGATAAGGTCACTTATTATGTGGACAGCCTTAGCTCAGAATTTGTCCTGTTGAAAGATTCGGTTCAACTTTAGTAAGCTTTGGTCAAATCTATCGTTTGTAGTTATATGTTTGCTCTAAGATGGCTATTCCAGAAACCAATTGTGTAGCAGCTCTTCTTATGTACAGATAATCCAATTCAATACAGATGGGATTAAACAAAATAGAATGGAAGTTCTGAAGCTATTTTTAAAAAAGATACCCTATACATTAAGAGAGTTAATTAGATGCAGAACAAAAGAACTGTATTATATTGTCTGAATTATTAGACTGAGAACTCCTTCAGTTTGATCTCAGTGTAATATGTTAAGTCTGGAACACAAAAAGAGTTTGTTTATGCCAACTTGGACCAGTGATCCAGCTAGTTTAACAGAGTTGATGTTAGGTTTTCAACTGGAGTTTTCCAGTTTCATCTGGAAGTGACCAGGATTGAATCATTAGATAGGAAATATTTAGGTTCTAATTTGATTTCCATAAATTCTGTCATATTTGTACCCATATATTTTTCATGTTATACAGGAATAGAAATAATTTCCCATAAATTATGCTAATTAGGGACTTAAATTTTTTACTATAATTTCATTACTCTGGAAGTGAAACAATACATTTTTCTGATATTTTCGTCCAAAGGGAGTAATGGTTTAAGGAAATGCCCAGAACTGAATCCCAGGATATTTTTGCATGCATACATGTGCTCTGTCAAAGTTATGACTCTCAAGATAGGGCTTTTCCAGTCATTGCTAAAGATTGTGTATACAAAACTGAATCTACCATGAAACTCTGTCAACCTACATTCTCTTGGTGAAAATAATATTTTTCTTATGAAACCTTTGAGAATACAGCCAAGCGTTGTAGTATTGATATCTGTTTGCTTATTTGTATTAACACACTGGTTTCCTTTACTGGTTTTGACTGAATATTTGAATGCAACTTACTATTTGGCATAATCTAGCTCAATTCAAGGTAAGGAGGTTGGAAGGAAAAAAACTAATCATGACATTTTTATGTCCCTTTCAACAACTCAATCCCTCCTGGTAATACATGAGTTTAGAAAAGCTGTTGGTCTAGAATTCTTCAAATAATTTACAAAGCAATTACATAAAGAGAACAAATATAATTAGAGATAGAGCAAATTCTTCCGCTGTTACAAATTTGCTCTGGAAAGCAGGATTCCAGTTATAGCAAAAGGAGTTGTAGAATCATAACAGGGAGGGGCAGGCTGTATATACTGTATTCTAGCAGCCTGTAACTATCTGCAGATTTAAGCTTATGGGAGGGGGCGGTGTTTCACTTCTTATTAAGGCGAGGGACATGGAAGTTTAAAGAAGGAAGGATGAACTTCGCAATTGATTTCATCCTACATCCTCCTTTAATAGCTCTTCAGACAGAAACTTTGCAAATCCTTCAAGGCTACCCACACAATTTATAAGAAAACAGATTGCCTTATTACAGTGCCACGATAGTCCCCAGGAGAGAAGGAACCCTTGAGGTATTGTCTGTTTAAGCTTTTTAAGTTACTTTAATAGCTTTTTATTATAAAAGGAAAGCTGTGCTTGGCAGGATGACTTGTATAATGTACAAGGTAAAGTTATCTGGTCCATGCAGTGTGTAGAGTGGTCCAAGGAGACTCTTTAAGAGGAAGGATCCCATCATTCTTCCCCTGCTTTACTGCTACAGCTGTTGTTTCTTCACTGCGTGTTGTGCAGTCAACATGCACTGCTTCCAATGGGTCTTGAGAGTGCAAAATTCTGAGGTATTAAAAGATTTAAAGCAAACCATCTTTGCCTGAAGCATGCCTAGGGGGCTGCACCAGCTGCTTTCTTGCATGGTAGGGCAGAACAGGCTGACTTTAGTCCTTAAAGTTTTGCTTTGGGGCTCCTCAGAGCAAAGCTTTGTTTGTTCATAGCTCTTCAGATTACCCCAAAGTTTAACCCCCAAGAACATAGAGGAAATCTTTGGAACGGCAGAGCCATTCTGGATCCAGCATGTGATCCACCTTACTCTGAGCAAGATACTGGAGGTCACCATCAATAGTGGGTTTCAATTTCGTTCACTACTGGTTTGCTCATGGGCGCGTGCACGCGCAATGCTTCTGCACATGCGCAGAGACATCCGGGTGGGTGGGCAGAGCCTCCCGCCATCACCACTACTGGTTCGCCCAATCCGGGGCGAACCGGTAGCAATCCACCATTGGTCAGCATGCCCTCCAGAGAATTACAACAACTGCTTTCCACTTGATACTATGAAATAACCACTCCAAGGAGTGGGATGGGAATTTATTATAATCCAAATATTTTTCTTGTGTGCCACCTAAAATATCGATTTCATTGCACTTAATGATAAGGAGTCATTAAAGAATGCTGTTTCCTTTTGCAGGCTCTTTCGAAAAGGATATGCAATCTAGTATCAGAAATGGGAGGGAGGCCTTCACTTGCTATGGCAGTATCTCGCCAAAATGGCAACACTTTATTTAATTTGGCGAATAAGTTCAAATGTTCATGTTGGGAACAGGTTCATCTACAATCCAGCTCTTTTAATCTAGCTATCAAACATTAGCCTTCATCCTGTGTATGTAGCCCTTCCTCTTCATTTGAATAGATTGTTTTCCTGGATTCTGTTTCTTTTATCACCCAAGAATATGTGATGCAATCATTGAGATCAGTGATGCCATTTCAGTGGGACTTTGGACCAAAACTATAATGTTTCAGTATAAAACAACCCAGCAGGATTGGTTTTGCCCAGATTTAAATAATTTAGTATACATTGTGTGTTTTTGTAGGGGGTGTCTGCTAATCAATAATAATAACTACATAATACAGCTGAATCGAACTGGCATTTTTAAGAAAAGATGAAGAAGCTAGAAAATCTGGTATAACTATCAACTATTCATTGTCCTTCAGTTTCTTCTACCGAAGAGAAAATTTAGGTAGGCCGACGGTGTTACCAAGTTAATCATATTCTAATTCTAAACAGAGTCCCCAGAATAATCAATTATAAAAAAAAACTTACTTCTTCACTGTTAGGAAAGAGCAGATGATCACAAGAAGAAAGGGAGGGAGGGAGGAGGGGGAAAAAGATAGTTAGTTTGAAGGTCTGAAAAGAAATAGAAGTACCATTATCCCCAAAATACCCATGGGACATTAAGGGCAACACTGATGAAATACTTCCAAAGGTTACAAGGAAGGAACAAAGAACGCAGAGGAAAAAGTTCAGTGCAGGAAGCCCATAACTGCAAATGCCCCTCCCATCTCTAGATGAAGATAAGACAAAAAACCATTTTCCACATGCCTGAACTTCAGGTGGATTGGGGCACATGAAAATTAAAAATATTTGAATCTCTAGTTCATAAAAACATCCATATTACAAAGAACAACTTACTCTGACATCTTGGTTTTGTTGATGAGACCCTGCAATAAACCAGAAGGAATAAAGTTTTTAATAAAATTGAATTCTTCAGAATAGTTAGTATTGGACACTGCTTTGAATAGAAAACAAATAGGGTGATACTACCTCCCTAACTCTTCTCCTTCTGTTGAGTGGAGAAATAGTTACCACATCTATAGAAAGCAGCCAAATGTGTCGTTAATCATAGCTGGAGAAAACCATGATCCACTAAGCATTTCAGAAAGTTCCCAAATTTTATTCCTTTTTTCCTAGAAATAGCGTCTACTTGAACAACTGCAAGCATTTTTTTATGGCAGGGGATATTTTGAACAGGGGAACAAAACATGTTTTGAGATTTAGTCCAACATCTTATATTCATTGTAAGGATTCTTGGTCAATGACATCTTCTATAGTCAATGTTTGCATATTGATTACTGTGGGTGTGCTCACTGGTGCAGTGCATAACTATAACCTTAGGCATTACTGGTGTTTCAAGGATACCATGATGATAAGGTGACATTTTCTCTTATTAGTGAAGCTGCTGGTGTCATTTTTTATGCTAGCCTCAGTCACCACCAATGTCCTTTTGAGTTGGAATAAGAGGAACAGTTAAAAGATGCCCAGCAAGGACATCCAGAAGGCGATGGCAAGTCTCCCAAAAGAAATCTTATCCTAAAAATGTGTAGGACCTATCACATAACTGAGAAGAAAGTGCTTCTAAATATGGCTTGTAAGGAACAGCAGCTGTCTCCTTGGATTGTAGCCTTTTCCAGTCCTAACCACACGAGTTGTGAGGGAATCACTGTGGCAACGACAGGAGCCCGAAGTATGAGCGACAATAACTTTGACGAAAAATGTCAGCCCACAGCTTGGGAAAGAGGCACAGCTTGGCCTCCCTGAAATGAAAAAGCAATCTCTCCGTTCTAATTTATTTTTTACCAGCAAATGTGAAAAAGACCAAGCAGCCAAGTGTGATAAACTTCCCGGCTCCCTTTGAACAAGCGGTTTTAGTGTTTGCTGCCTGCAGCATCAAACTGCTTTTTGAATGGAGCATCAATTCCATTTCTTTCTGCCCCAAAACTTGTTTTGGCAAAGCAAAAATTGCTGCTTTTGTCCAAGCTTCCTCATCTGACAAGGCTGGATGAAGAAAAAAAAACCCAGGTAAATTTAAGCAGCATGCAAATTTATATTGTTCAACTTTCTCACTTAATGTATGAGAGTTAGAACAGAGGAGAAATGTCAGTGTTTCCCTTCTGAAGTGCCACGAACCGGCATTCTTGAATGGAGTGAGAGCAGCAAGAAACATAGTAGGGAGAATGTCAGATGAAAATGTGTAGGTTAAAAGTGGGGATTGGGGGAGAAATGGGACTTCCTGACAGGTGATGGGGAACAGCTTTTCAATTCAATGCTCACCTTTAGATCCTATCATTCAGCCAAGCACACATTGTTAATCTAAGCACCAGAGCACTTCTATTCCTTCCTTTTACTCCCTTAAAGGTAAAGAGAGATGAATAAGAGACATGCAAAGGGCTCACCCAAGTCCCAAGAAGAAATACAGAGAGCGCTGGTGGGAGGGCAGGTTCGACTGGCAAGCCACAAGCACTCGGCTTCCTCAGGAGGTATAAATGGGTTTCTTAAACAGCTCAGCAAAAAAAAAATCTCTCTTTAAGGGCATGAAGCCTTCCTCAGACCAATAGTGTGCAAGGATCCAGAAATACAAATCACCACCCTCAATTAATGCAGTCAGGTTGGGAAACCCTGAAGGAACCTTGGAGAAATCAGGCACCCTGCTTTATCAGGCAATCCTCCTAAAGAGAAATAGGAATCTTTACCATTGGGTCAGTTAATGATTTTAGGCAGTAGGTAGGCAAAATTAATCTGGTGAATCAAAGGGATGAAAAGTGCACAGACTAAATTTGCATTAATCGTCCATGTTAATTATGATACTGATTTATCTAAGTTGTACACATCCTTCCTTAAGAAGACAGAGGTAGATTAGGCTGAACACTAATATTTATTTTTAGTTTTTATTTATTAAATTTATATGCTGCCCATTTCACTGGTCAGAGACTCTTACATGGCTGTTTGTATGATCAGCTCTTCGTGAAATATACTTTAAGTAACCTCCAACACTCAAATACTTTGGCCACCTAATGAGAAGGAAGGACTCACTGGAGAAGAGCCTAATGCTGGGAAAGATTGAGGGCAAAAGGAGAAGGGGACGACAAAGAACGAGGTGGCTGGATGGAGTCACTGAAGCAGTAGGCGTGAGCTTAAATGGACTCCAGAGGATGGTAGAGGACAGGAAGGCCTGGAGGAACATTGTCCATGGGGTCATGATGGGTCGGACATGACTTTGCAACTAACAACAACAAACCTCCAACATAGATCTATATTAATATTACCATGTACTGTTTTAAGGGGCAATATAGTAGGAACACGGTGGACACTGAGATTAAAAGGTCGGCAGTTCAGCGGTTCAAATCCCTAGTGCCGCATAACAGGGTGAGCTCCTGCTACTTGTCCCAGCTTCTGCCAACCTAGCAGTTCGAAAGTACGTAAAAAATGCAAGTAGAAAAATAGGGACCACCTTTGGTGGGAAGGTAACAGCATTCTGTGTGCCTTTGGCATTTAGTCATGACCACGGAGACATCTTCGGAGAGCGCTGGCTCTTCGGCTTTGAGACGGAGATGAGCAACAACCCCTAGAGTCGGGAATAACTAGCACATGTGTGTGAGGGGAACCTTTACCTTTACCTTTATAGTACTTAGCATGTTTATGCAGGGGGGAATTTTGAATTCCTGACTTCTCAGTTGAATTGAATGGGTGCTTTATTAGGGCTGTGCACTTCAAAAATGGTTCAGAGGAAGTATTTCAAACTCTTTTCATGTCCCCACCAGGAACTGGAACAAAGGACAGGAGCTCACCCTGCCCCATGGTCTGCACTTGGGTCTTGAACATGGGCTTCCTGCTTGTCAACCCAGCATCTTAACCACTTTACCCATCATGCTCCCTAGGCAGGATACAAATAAATAAATAAATAAATTCATATGACTATGTAAATGTTTGCATCTCTCCCAAAGATTACTAACCTGCAAGAGGTTAGTAAAGAAAAATGGCCTTATTTGTATGAAGTAAAAGTTACGAGATGGAGAAAAATTCCAATATCTGGTTTATAATTTCTGTCGAACTGCAAACCAGAAAAAAGAAAAGCTAATAATTCATCAATTCTGTTGAGGTGCCAGCTATATACTTTTTTCCCCCAGTCCTGCATGCAGATTGAAGCAGGGAGAAGACAGATGAGCAGATTCTGCATAGCATCTCCTTGCCAGAAGAGTGGACATTTTTTATATATATTTGCAATGGAGAAGGGCACCTTCCTTAATATTTAAATGCCCAAGTTACAGATCACTTGTCTTGTTGGAGACAAGACAGTTTTCTTTTGCCACCTGCTGGTAGAGCTGCAGCCAAAACACCAGCAGATGACAGTCAATCTAGCTAATGCCAACAGATCCTTGTGAAAAGGAATCAACAGGTACAGTGAGAGTGGAAGCTCAGGTCAACGGAATTAGGACTGTTTCCACAACCACACCTTCTTCCTTTTGTTAGTGTTTCTTGAACCACCCACCTCTCACCCCCAGAACCTGAAGTGACTCCCAAACCAAAGCAAAAAAAGTCTCCGAGGAGATGGAGCAAAGCCAGTATAAATAAAGTATGCACTCGGAATGTGTGAAACTGTTGGTATACTGTGACATCCTCCTAACATGGACCACAGACTAGGATGAAAATATGTGAATGGCATCACCAGTATGTAAAACTGCCCCAGGTTTGGGCAAGAACCTACAAGAGATTATTCATGGTAGAAAATTGGAAGATCTACAGACTTTCCACTATAGATGGCTCTGCAGATCCAGTAGCTGCAGAGATAGTTTCTTTAAACATATATATTCCTCTATTTTTGAAACATCCAGGAGGTGGTGCTGGGTGACTATTGTTTGACACCTAGGGCACTAACCTATGATGCCCTACATGGTTCTATCTTGCCCTCTATGCTGTTTAGCATCTAAATGAAACCAGTGGGTGAGATCATTTAGAGTGCTGAGTGAGGTGCCATTAGGATGCTGACGACAGCCAGCTATACAGGTCCCTGTGGTCTAATTTTAAAGAAATAATTAGCAACTGGGAATGTTACCTAAGATCAACAGGGGGAGGGAGAAAAATGGGAAATTAAATACAGGTAAGGCAGAGATGCTGTCAGTAGAAGAAAACTGAATTTAGAGATTCTTCTGCACTTCCCTGGAAAGGATAAATTTGAAGTTTGAAGACTCTCCTTGACCTCCAGTGATTACTGGACTTGCAGGTGATGGCTCTGGCAAGGAGTGCATTGTCTCAGCTAGCTGTGGCTAGTGGTCAACTATAAACTTTGCTGAGCTGGGTGGACTTTGCAACCAATACCCATGCATTGGCTACATTACCTCTTGACTACTGCAAGATGTCTTACATGGGACTATTCTTGAAATATCACATTTGGTATAAAATGCAGATGCTCCAACCCTGTGAAAGATATCGGGATTACAGGATGCCTGAAACAAAGGATCTTCAATTATAATCTGAGTACAGATTAAGGTGCTAATGTTGATCTTTAAATGATGCTTAGAGCCTGACGACGCCCAACTCTGAACCTTTTCAGCTATTTACATCAGCCATAAATTCTTTTGAGCACCTTTATTGCTAGAACTCACGTACCTGGCAGTAGGAGAGGACCTTAGCCTATGTGGATCCTAGGCTATAAAATACCCTCCACAATGGAGTATATTTGTTACCCTCATCCCCACCTTATTTTTCCAGTATTCAGGAAAACAGTAAAATTTAATTTCCTACACCAGTTATTGACTGAAACAATTTAAAAGACATTGATTTTTTAAGTTTAACATATATTTATTTATTAAATTTATTTCCTGCCCATCTCACCGCAATGGTATTTTTGTGTTTTATAATTTGCACTTTAATTGTTCTAGACTAGTGAAGGCTAACCTTTTCTGGACCGAGTGCCCAAAGCGCACACACACATGCCCGAACTCCCAAAATGCAATGCGTGCACGGCCCCCACGCATGCATGTGCCCCCATACACACACACCCATGCATGCATGTGCACCCCCACACGTGCCCCACCCCCTGTACATGCACAGCAGAGACCTGATGACCAGCTGGCTGGTAGGAGGCATGCATACATGCGTGACGGAGTGATGATTCACATGCCCATAGAGAAGGCACTGTGTGCCACCTGTGGCACTCGTGCCATAGGTTCACCATCACCAATGGTTCTAGACCATTGCAAATGTATCAATAGAAATGACTATGGAGATTCCCAGTCATCCAGGTCATGGTTGTCCCAAATATACTTTTTTCAAGAGGCAACTGGACTTTCTTGTTTTTCTCTGAAGATGTTTCACTTCTCATCCAAGAAGCTTCTTCAGCTCTGACTGGATGGTAGGGAATTTAAGGATTTATACTCCTCGCAGACAGCTGGTCATTTGCATTCTTTTAGCGAGTTGTTAAGGCCACCTGGCGGTTTATCTGTGTCATCAAGGTCACCTGAGTGGTGCAAATGAATGTGGAGCCTTCTTGGAACTGTTGAAAGGACTGTGCTATAAACTGGAGATAGATAATGTTGTATCCCTCCCCCTCTGTTGAGAGAGGGCTGTTCAATTTTGACATAGATGGCTTCTTTGACCCCTCTTTCAAACCAGCAATCCTCTCTGTCCAAAATGTGGACTTTGCTGTCTTCAAAAGTGTGGCCTTTGTTTTTTTAAATGCAGATGGACTGGTGAATCTAGTCCTGACGGGTTTGTTCTCCTATGTTGTGCCATGTGTTTATGAAGAGATTGTTTTGTTTACCCAATGTACACATCTGCATATGGTTCACTGCATTGTACTGCATATACCACATTGCTCAGTTTGTGTCTGGGTGTTTTCAGCTTCTGAGACACCTGAGATATTAGAACAACCTGTTAAACTCTTTAAAAACAAAAAAACAAAAATCTACCATAAGTTTCTATGGATACTTGTTATCAATAATTAATGCGATATGGAATTGCTAAGACATGAATGGAATAAAGTATGAGAGGTTTCCATGTTGCCTAGACAAGGGGACAGTATTTTAACTTTCATAGCAAGAATGTCAATGGATCTCAAATACAACTTATACAACAAGAAGTAATATTTAGAATGTATTGGGCTTCATTACATTTATATAGAAAAGGACTGTCAAAAGCAGAATTCTGTTGAAGATGTAACAATGATAATGCTTCTTTGAAACATATGTTTTTGCAATCTCCTACACTTATCCAGTTTTGGAGAAAAGAATTGGATTATATAAATATAATTGTGCAACACAAGCTAACATTTCAGACTGTAATATTTTTGAACTATATATCTCATACGTGAAATTTGATAACCAGACAATATAAATGGATTCATCATGCCCTTACCCTGGCCAAAAGAGTGATACTGCAGCATGGGAAAGATAAAGGTATGGCCCATTTCAACCAAAGGATAGCTAGAATGATAGCACGCACAAACACACTTCTATAATTGCATTAGATAATTATATAGAGAATTCTAGTGTTTTACTGCTAAAATGATATATTATATCTTTTTCCTTTTTCTTTTGTTGAATTTTTTTCTTTTTTTTAAAAAAAACACTAGGCTTTTTTCCTTTTATTTTATTTATCTTTGTGGAGTTTTTATGAGCAAAAAATAAAATAAAATAAAAAAGACAAAAAGATTAATCATCTCATGATTATAATCATCTGGAAATAATCATCATAATCATCTGAGCAATTTAGCTAACCAGAAAAAATTAATTTAGCCCAGGTAGCTCCAGGACTATTTTGGATTTAAGTTAACTTTTTTTCTTCTCAATCCTACCCCAGAGAAACATGACATGAGAACAAAGCAGACAATTCATTGACAATTAAATGAGGATCAAAACCTATCCCAATTTATTCAAAGTTTCTCAATCCTACCCCAGAGAAACATGACATGAGAACAAAGCAGACAATTCATTGACAATTAAATGAGGATCAAAACCTATCCCAATTTATTCAAAGTTTCTAGGCAGCAAAACATTTCCTCAAAATAGTAAGAAAGGAATAACTGTATAATTCATTCTATTACCCCACCCCACCCCAAAAGATGCTTTTTCAAAAGGCAACTTGAGTTTCTTTCTTTTTCCTTGAAGACATTTAGCTTCTCATCCAAGAAGCTTCTTCAGTTCTGACTGAATGGTGAAAAATGGAAGGATTTACATTCCTTGCAGTCATCTGGTCATTAGCGCTCTCTCTGAGAGTTGTTGAGGCCTGCAGGATGTTTTCTGCTCTGTGTTTCACTGTTGAACACAGGTGCAGGCTGTTGGGGATGAGTCTGTCTTGTCTGCATCTCAAATTGAAGAGCAAATGGTTCCTGTAGTCTACAGATTTTCTGGAAATCCATTCATACTCCCGCAGCATTTGAAAGGTGTTCATCCCAAAGTGCAATCTATGGAGATTCTCGATCATCCAGGTCATGGTTGTCCCAAAAGTGCATTTTCAAAAGGCAACTAGACTTTCTTTGTTTTTCCTTGCAAATGTTTTGCTTCTCAACCAAGAAATTTCTTCATTCTATTACCTTGAACCTACATTCTTCTGCAATTTGGACTAAGTGAAATCAGAGTTCAATGAGGCATCTCCTGTGCAAGGGACATTTCATCAGACCAATGCATTGTCTTAAAACAACACTTTCAAAATGATGTACCCATGAAGTAATTCAGGAAATGGCTCCGCTTATTGCAATGAACTGTATGGGCTGTTTGGTGCCAAACTTTACCATCTTTCCATAAAGAGAGAGCCTTTAAAACTGCAATCTTGCAATATATTATCCACCGAATATTAACTTAAGTAAGCTGCGCTATAAATTTTACAGCATGCTAAACATCACTGTTTAAATGAAAACACGGCCCAAAAACTGACCAGTGGCTTAATTCCATCAAAAGAAATTTCAAATGAATAAGTGCTTGTCTGTGACCCACTGAAGCAAAGAGGGAGGAAAAGAAAATAAGAGAAGTGCTGTAACATCAGATTGTCACAGAACATAAAAATACACTGAAAAAGTAAAAATATTTAGTGTGAAAAAGTGGGGGAGGGGAGACTAACCCTAACTCTAACTCTGCAGCATTGGATTTGCCAACAGTTCAGTATCGTCTTTCTTTTACTTTACTGAAACCACCTTTTTCCTTGCATTACATTTTTTATTCAGCATTGTCCAGGTAACTGAGTATGAAACTATAATCTGAACTATGGAAAATAATGGTCTGAATTTACAATACAATTGCTCATTTGAGAGATTTAGCATGTTGCAAGAAAAAAAAAAGGAAGACAGATTTGTTTGAGATATTGTGATGAAGACATCCAAGTGCATATGCCAAATCAGGAGTCTCCAATCCCTGGTCCACGGACCAGCACCAGGCCATGGCATGCCAGCCACTGGGCCATGGAAACAAGCAAAGCCCCATCAGCAAAATGCAGGCAGCATGGAAAACCACGCCCCCTCTGATCCATGGAAAAAACTCTCTCCACAGTGCCCGAAAGGTTGGGGGCTGCTGTGCTAGATAGAGAATCAGGTAAATGATCGCTGCGGGATGGAGAGGCAGTGAGGCAAAGCGAGATTGGCTAGGAAACTGTCATAGAACTTTGAAAATGAAGACCATGTAATCGTAGCAACATCCCAACAGCACAGCAGGAGACAGAGGGACTGAAGCAGTCACATCTTCCCCAAATTTCACTCCCTCAGGAGTCACAGATCCCAGAATTTGGACACATTCTGTAAGTTAGATACTTTGAGGTGCTTTGTTTTAAAAATGGCTGCTCTGTGATGCACCATTTCACCCAGTTAAAGGTCATGACAATTAGAGTTTTAATAGTACTTAGATTAAACCAGAGGCCCCCAACCTTTTGGGCACCAGAGACCAGTTCTGTGGGGAGAGGTTTTTCCATGGACCAGAGAAGGCATGGTTTCATGTGCTGGCTGCATCCCGCAGATGGGGCTTTGCTTGTTTGTGTGGCCCAGTTTCTGGCATGCCATGGAGCATTGCCAGTCCACCGACCAGGGGTTGGGGACACAGTGGGTTTAAATTATAACAGTAACCGCAGCACTAAACTCAATGGCCCTAATGTGTGCAAAATGCTACTGTGTTATGAGTTTGTCTGTGCTTCTGTGTTTTGGGTGGTGATGACAGATTTCTTGAAAGCTGCAGTCTGTTTATAATACATTGCCCTGGGAATCGCATAATTAATACATGAAAAGATTAAATAAACAGCTTATGAATACAAATAGCTTTGTGACGCAAACAGCCTGCAGACTTCCCTCCTATAGTCTATGCATTTACATCAGATATTTTTTGTTGACACTTACAGACAGATTCATCTCCCCATAGAGATCGATACATTTAAGCTTCTCTGCTTGGGGGACCCTTTGATTTGCTGTACCTTTATTCCTCTAAAGGTCAAGATGCTGAGCTCTGCTTCTGGGTTCTACCATTTGCTGAGTTTTGCTTCTATGCCTGAATCCAAACCCAGCACAGGTTTAGATGGGCTTTCGGATTTTAATTGAAATAACGTTTAGACCTCCTGGTAGGTTCACTTATTACCTATGAGATCTATATCCTCTAAACAGAGCATTAGGTGCTGCTGACCTGGATTTAAAAGAAAAGACAATTAAGCAAACTCTAATCACAACACAATGCTCACAAAGTTTAAACAAAGAGAAGAATGTCTGATGAAACAATAAAATCTTCAAATGACACGGGAATTATTACTGATTCCAAGTTTTGGGAACCATAAGAAAACTCTGTTTCTTGTACATTTTAGGTAATCTGTGGGTTTTAAAATTCATTCTCTTGTATCTGGCTACCCTTGACTTTGTAGCATCCTGCCATTTTGAGGCAAGAAATATAAAAATCTGCAAAAACTATTTTTTACATTTTTAAATAGGTTTCATACACTTGGAAAGCCACATTTTACACTTGAAGCAAAATGAAGAATGCTAGCCCCTTCCAGTGGGTCCCCTGGGTCTGCCAAATTGCTCTCCTCAGAAGGGTGCATCCCTACCACCACCTATAAAAGTCACTTGCTAATTTAAACATAAATTATCTTGCAAGCAAGATCCATCTTACAAGGAGCCAGCTGGTACAGAATTTAGCTTGAGCTGCCACCCCTGAAAACTGGTCTGGGAACAGACAGGCTGTTGCTGTAGAATTCAACATGCTAACTCATGAACTTAACCCCAAGTTACTCAATTTTCCCCAAGGTTTTCACAATATACTCAACCATAAAAAGGTGGGCAGCTTTGCACAATTCACTCTGCTCAAATTTAGCTGGATAATTTATGGTTCAGTAAGTATGTGAACATAGGACAATTCTGCATTGCAGTTAAAGCTGCTTGTCTCCCAGGTTTCTACTGCTTCTAAAAGTGACTGAAAATTGTAGTCCAAATTGCAATGGGTTGGCAACAGAACTGGGTGGGTACTAAATCTGACCACCACAAGTCTTAATCCTTGCTTGAGTTTTCCTTCTCCCAATCTTTTCCTTTACTTTACCAGATGTTTCACATGTGGATGCGTGTAGCCCCTTCCCAATTATCTCCTGCTTTGACCCTTCCTTTCCTCCCTCCCCCAATGATGCCATCAAAGCTCCAATCCTACAATAATCAACGCAAAAGGAACAATTGTTTTTATGTTCCTCTCTTCCTTTGTAGAAACAAAGTGGCAGTATACTTATTTTGCAACCTAAAGATACTTTTTTAAAAAAATAAGGAAAGGAAGTTTTGCAAGATGGGGGTTGGAAAAGCAAAGGTTTGTTTTACCCAGCCTGGGTAGAAATTGAAAAGAGGCCCACTGAGAAAAGTAAGGAGTTGAGTTTTTAGGTTTAAGGATAGTCCACTGACTTAACAGGCTAGAATTGGATCTCCTGCTAAGCATCAGAGAACATAAATCTGATAATTCAGGGTGAAATGGCTACCCAGAACAGTGGCCAACCACTGCAGGAGAACAGACATGCCAGGCATTGCAGCCACTGGGAGCTGGGGGTGGGGTGGGGGTGCTATTAAATAGAACAAAGTACTGGAAAAGAGTTTATGGTAGCTCAGATTTGGAAACAACAATTCTGCATTGAAACTCAAACGTATAGTAAAGATGTGGGGTGCACCGAGATTGAGATAAGGACAATTTCCCCTGTTTCTGTACTCAGGAAGCAGTGAATGACCCATAAAGGTGACAGTTGTCAGCCTTGCAGGATTGTTCAAACAAGATGCACACCCAGAAGTACTACCATAGCTCTAACTTTATTGTAAGGTTACACTCACTGAAATTTGCAAGTCTGAAAATACATCTCTCCCTCCCCCACCTTTACAGTCCAAGATTCTATAGAGGGTCCCCTCTGAAATGTTTGCCATGCCCACATTCCTTTTGCAGGCTAAGCTGCCACTTATTGGACTGTTGACCAGGCTCTAGCTCTATCCCCTGTATCTCAAGGTTATTTCCACATGCCATTATAATAGTCACTGGAGAAGGACTCCCAAAAAGGGCAGGCACTTCCATCTTTGCTTCTAGATGTTGCACAGATGACCTGCTTTGCATGTGGCTCATTTGCTTTTCATCTTAAGGCTTCACCCAATGAGGTTTAATGCAAGTGAATTATGAATCTACATTCTGAATTTATTCTGGACTTCATTTCTTCATTTCATTTCCCACCTTCATATTCAGATTTCTTCCCACTTTTACATCACACTTCTTATTTAAGGCTAGAACACTTACATCAACTGAAGTCATTGAAAAACAGATCAGCTTCCAAATTCTGTTGTGCAGAATGATGAAAGTAATTTAAAAACAAGGCTATTTTCACTGTATTTTAACTACAGTGACTCCTTTGATATCCTACTTGTTTTACTTGACTGGTGGGATGAGTGGCTAGAATATCCATCTTTAAGTTATATGAATAGTGGAAATTATTAAAATATCTGTATGGCAGCACATTTGATGGTGACATCAGTCTCAATAAGAAAAACGCTTTGAGGTTCAGAAACACATTCACATTTTTTTCAGTAGTTGGTGCTAAATTTTGAACATTTGAACATTGTGCTGGCTTCTTGCTTAATAAGGGTATATATATCTTTACTTTCTAATATATTTCATGTATGTATATGAAATGTATATGTGTATGTATGTATATCAGTAGTGGGATTCAAATTTTTTTACTACTGGTTCTGTGGGTGTGGCTTGGTGGGCATGGCTTGGTGGGCATGGCAGGGGAAGGATACTGCAAAATCCCCATTCCCTCCCACTCTAGGGGAAGGATATTGCAAAATCTCCATTCCCACCCCACCCCACTAACCTGCTTTCCAGCTCTGTTCTCCTGTGCAGGGCAACAAAAGAAGACCCAGCAGATCAGCTGGGACTTGGGAGGCAGAGAATAGATGGGGGCAGGGCCAGCCAGAGGTAGTATTTGCCGGTTCTCCGAACTACTCAAAATTTCTGCTACCGGTTGTCCAGAACTGGTCAGAACCTGCTGAATACCACCTCTGATGTATATCTGTATCTATATATGTTTACCTTTTGCATGTAGATATACCAGTATATATTGTGGGGTTCAATTTGAGAACCTGCCACAAAAGTCAAGACTCTTTGATTTTTTGCAACCAGTTCTCATTTAGTCACAAATGGCACCTGTGGGAACAGGAGCCAGATATCATGAAGGAATATCTGTCTTTTATGTGCTTGTGGAAATCATCACTCTGCCCCCAAAGAAATGGCTTCTAGCTCTTTACATTCAGAAGGTGGAAAGAGGTACAAGAATGTGAAATTGGGTTTCTTTATCAATAGGACTTACCTTTAATAACCTGCAGTCCCTGGAATTGTTTTGTAATGGCTTCATTAATTTTTCTACAAGAAACCTCTTTATCAGAAATCCTTGCATTCTTGAATGCCTCTCTGTCTGTTTGCAGACTAGCTTTCCAAAGACGTTTGATTGTCTAATGAAGCGGGAGATGTCTGCATATTATAGTGATGCAAATACTTTTTTTCTGAGAATTCTAAGCATGAATTCTTGCTATAGTCCAAATGTCATCTAGTTTTAGGAGCACAATGTTTAGCTATTTTGTTTTGTTTTTGCTTTTGCT